>NC_069500.1:99257269-99557269 GCF_027579735.1 Bombina bombina
TATCGGGGGAGGTGTATATGGCATGGATTTTAGGAACGGGAGATGGAAAAAGAAGCTTGTTCGGTCCTCCTACTTCAAATTTGGGGCACTGCGCGTGCAATCGTGGCCGGACTTTTAGCCGACGGCCATTTGGCCGACGGACATTTGTCCAACGTACATTTGGCCGAAACACAACTGGCTGTCACAAAACCGTCCGGCCACGAGATAGATAGATACATAGATTACATAGATCAATAGATGCAATATACATTTGATAGATACGATAGATAGTTAGATAGATAGATTTGATAGATAAATAGATAGATTTGATAGATATATAATTTCCCAGACAGAGAATTACAAGACGTGCGGTCTGTGACCCATGGTAAGGTTACTTCCTTTTGCACAATCGAGTACAGGTTGGGGATTGCCTTTTGTGCAAAGAAATTTCGGCCGGGTACCTTCCACTGCGGTGTCCCCTATCAGGGGATGTGTATATGGCATGGATTTGGGGCACTGCATGTGCAATCTAATGTGCCACCAGATAGGAGTGGTGTGTTAAGTAGTACTATTGCTATCAGTTTAATCCTGTTAAGTGTCTTTTTTTTTTATTTGTTTTTGAAGCCACAGTGCAGCACCAGAGGCCAGAAAACTTTGGCATGTACACATGCCTGAAAAATTAGGTATTGTTGCAGCCGCTGCTGTAGCAGCGGCCAGAAAAATTGATGTTTGTTTCCCAGGCAGAAAGTGCCCTAAAACATTGTGGCTTGAACCCTAGTTGGTGGCGGATAAGTCACGCAAGTCATCCGAAGATAAAATACAGCAGCGTGTGGACCATTTTTAGCCCAAGGCAGCTCATCTCATCAGGCCTTTTTTACTCGAATGTATCGCCCAATGTCAGTCCCTTCGGGATCCATCCCTCATTCATCTTAATAAAGGTGAGGTAATCTAGACTTTTTTGACCTAGGCGACTTCTCTTCTCTGTGACAATACCTCCTGCTGCACTGAAGGTCCTTTCTGACAGGACACTTGAAGCGGGGCAAGCCAGAAGTTCTATTGCAAATTGGGATAGCTCAGGCCACAGGTCAAGCCTGCACACCCAGTAGTCAAGGGGTTCATCGCTCCTCAGAGTGTCGAGATCTGCAGTTAAGGCGAGGTAGTCTGCTACCTGTCGGTCGAGTCGTTCTTTGAGGGTGGACCCCGAAGGGCTGTGGCGATGCATAGGAGTTAAAAAGCTCTGCATGTCCTCTATCAACAACACGTCTGTAAAGTGTCCTGTCCTTGCCGCCGTGGTCGTGGGAGTCGGAGGATTACTTTCAGCTCTTCCCCTGTTAGATTCACGTTGTGCTGTGACATCACCCTTATACGCTGTGTAAAGCTTACTTTTTAATTTATTTTGGAAATGCTGCATCCTTTCCGACTTGTTGTAATTCGGTAACATTTCTGGCACTTTATGCTTATACCGGGGGTCTAGTAGTGTCTGACTGTGCCACTAGCTCCTTGCGACGACCTCCCCCTGCTTCCAACTCGTCTCCTCCTCTCTGTCTCCCCATCTGAACTTTCCCCCTATTCTTCTTCTCTTCTAGCGGGCACCCACGTGACATCCACGGACGCATCGTCATCATCAACCGCTTCACTTGTATCTGACAAATCAACAAAGGAAGCAGCAGCGGGTACAACATCATAATCATCACACCGTACGTCCATGTCTGTAATGCTGCCTGACTGAGACATATCACTGTTATCTACATCCTCTGTCAATGATGGTTGCACATCACTCATTTCTTCCAACTGATGTATAAAAAACTCCTCTGACACATCAAGTGAAGCGGCTGTGGTGCTAGTGTTGGTGGTGGCGGCAGGCGGGCGAGTGGTGGTAACTTGAGAGGTGCCCGAAGATAAGCTGGAGGAGGATGGTGCATCAAGGTTCGGAGCGGATTCTATAGAAGATTGGGTGTCCTGTGTTAAAAAGTCAACTATGTCCTCCTCAGAACTTTTCGAGTTCATGGGACGTGGCCTCTGAACACTGGGCATTATTCTACGGCCAAAGGGAATCACAGCACCACGACCACGACGGCACCTGCGGGGTGGCCTGCCTCTGCCTGTCATTTTTTTTTAAATGTACACTTACACTACTATTAAACAAGATATGAGTGGTGGCACTGGGCAAGTGGGCACAGTATACGCTGTGAGCCTGACACAAAAAAGCAGACTGATGTTTCACAGTCCAAAAAGTTTTTATTTTTTTAAATGTACACTTACACTACTATTAAACAAGTGGGCACAGTATATGCTGTGAGCCTGGCACACACGCTGGCAGGCAGGCAACTGCAATTAGATTACACTAGCAGACTGAGTGGTGGCACTGGGCAAGTGGGCCGGGCACACACGTTGGCAGGCAGGCAAATGCAATTAGAATTACACTAGCAGACTGATGTTTCACAGTCAAAAAAGTTTTTGTTTTTTTTAATTATTTACACTACTGTTACACCAGATATGAGTGGTGGCACTGGGCAAGTGGGCCTGGCACACACGCTAGCAGGCAGGCAACTGCAAATAGATTACACTAGCAGACTGATGTTTCACAGTCAAAAAAGTTATTTTTTTTAAATTTACACTACTGTTACAACAGATATGAGTGGTGGCACTAGTTGGCAAGTGGGCCTGGCACACACGCTGGCAGGCAGGCAACTGCAATTAGATTACACTAGCAGACTGATGTTTCACAGTCAAAAAAGTTTTTTTTTTTTTTAAAATGTACACTACTGTTACAACATATATGAGTGGTGGCACTTAGCAAGTGGATCTGGCACACATACTGGCAGGCAGGCAGGCAACTGCAATTAGATTAAACTAGCAGACTGATGTTTCACAGTCAAAAAAAAAATTTAAAAAAAAAAATTACACTACTGTTACAACAGATATGAGTGGTAGCACTAGTTGGCAAGTTGGCCTGGCACACACGCTGGCAGGCAGGCAACTGCAATTAGATTACACTAGCAGACTGATGTTTCACAGTCAAAAAAAATGTTTTTCCTTTTTTTGTTCGAAACACTGTTGTCTTTCACATCTCTGTATCTCTGTGTTTATTTATACCACTATATGTATATAGTGTAAATTTATTAATATTCTGAGCAAGAATAATTGCGAATATAATGTAATCAGTATCGTATTTATTTGCAATCAATGGATATTTTAAGAGCTGGGCCAGTTTTCTCTCTGTACCTGTCTAACCCCTCCTGATTGCAATCTAGTTTTAAAAACCACCCCTTCACAGGTGTTATGAAATGGGCTGGCATATAAGATGACATTTCTTACTGAAAAAGAAATTCAAGAGAAGGAAGAAATACACTGAAAATAGCATGACAGTAAAGAGGTGATTTTAATTTCTGCTGTACCTGAATCATGACAGTTTAATGTTAGGTAAGATATCCATTTGAGCTATCAGTTTAAGATTATATTGAATCAAACGTCAATTTGAATTTTAAAATCCTAGTCTAAAATATTACACTGTGTCCTAATGTCAGCATCAATGTTTAGCTTTAATACTAATTTCACATTAACATACTTTCAAAGTATAATACACAATGTAACAAATGGCACTTACAAGTTCTGATGAGTGATCAATGACACAAGTATCGAACAATTTGATTCGTTAGTGATAGTTTAAAATGTATATTTGAATCAGATTGGCTGAGGTCATAAATCATGTGATTATGCATATTCCAATTAAATGTGGTTGAAAAATTCACTAGTGTGTGGGTTGTAATTGGTGCGAAAAGTGTTAAGGCAAAATTGGTGCAAAGTGAAGAGTAGGACTTGTATTACATGGCTTAAACATGGTGCACATAGATTTTCCCCAAAAAATAAAAAGGAAGTTAGCTATATTATGTTGTATATTTATTTTATTTTTATCTCTATATCTATTAGTGCGAAAAGTTTGGGGCAAAACTTTTCAACAAATTTGTAGAAGTAATATTGTCCCCTTGCCTTGTAATGAGAGACAAATTTGTAGCATAATCTATAAGCAGTAATGTATTTTTCAGTTTTTATCCCTATATCTACTAGTACACCAAATGTGGAACAATAATATTATTTGAAATATAAAATATAAAGAGCTTATGAGAGAGTAGGCAATATTGCTGAAGATATATAACTCTGGTGCTACCCTTGATAATAAGTATAAATAAATTATATATAGAAAGAATAGTTTCAAATCATATAGTAATGATCTGAAAAAGCAAGGGATATAAAACAAGCACACAGAGAATACTTTACGAAAAAGCCAATTTATTATTCCCCATCACATTCAGTGAATCACTGTTTTAGGCCAGGTCAAACAATATAAAGTGAGCACCAGTTAAAAACGAACAAACACTAAGGTAAAAAGCACAAACATAGATAAAAACTGTCTAAGCATACGTATGCTGCTGGAAACCTATTTAATATTGCACAAAAAATCCACTATTCACATAAACAATGCACAAGAAATAGGAAATATGTATGCGTATAGGAGAACAGATACAATGTATTGCACAAACAACTCAAATGTATGTAACATAGTATTGCATCAATAACATATTAATATATGCACAATAAGGAGACAGTCCCACTTATTAGCTAGCAAAAGTTCCCAAGTGCCAGATAGCGAGCGGTCCCAAAGTAGACCAAATGCCATAAGGATGAAAGCAGTTCTTGCAGATAGCTCAATCCAACGAGTAGCTGTATGTAAGAATATCAAACAGAGGAAGCAAAAAAACACTTAGCTTTGGCGTCTTGTAATTACTATTTCCCAAAAGACTGCTTGTGTTTCGCTTTCACACAGGCGTCTGACGTCACTGAGGGAGGAGGGGTTTAGCCGTCATTGATTTCCAATCAGCTCCGGGTATGAGAGATACTTCCCACACGTAGTAAGAACATCAACTGTACCGGCACTTAGCCGCACAAGGAAATAACCAGGCTTCCCTGAGTTGATCAACATAGATAGAGGCTGTTACCAAGATGTACCAAACACGCTCCCACAACTTTCTCCACTCAGCAGACAGTAAGACAGCGATAAGACCAGACCATCATCTGTAATGCATATGTATGCGTTCCACAGATCAATACGGCTCACGCTTCCAAGGCAGTCTATTTACAGATATTCAGGCATAAAACAGTCCCTCTTTCATCCAGCTTATATACTCCACGGGATATCACACCCGTTCTTAGGTCAGTACTCAGCAAATTGGCAAAAGGTTAGACAGATATCCATTTGAAAATATAGGACTGCATTCACGCTAAAGTCCTTTGCTTTGACCATAGATAGTTCATGTAGACAGGAGTTTAGTCGACATACTCCTGGTAAAAGCACAAAAAGTGCAACAAACACAACATTACCAACGACCGTTTCACCCCCTCAGCAAGTGTGTGTCACAGGGGCTCATCAGGGCTTGTTCTTCAAACACAAAAAACATTAAGAGCCAGATTACAAGTAGAGCACTAATTAACTCTCCCGCTAGAAGTAAGCTTTTTGCACTTGTATTACAAGTTGAAAGTAAACTGTTTTCGTTCAAGCGATAACCCGACGAGTGCAAAGTGCCGACTTAGAATATCGGGTGCGCATTCACATATTCCCCCATAGAAGTCAGTGTAGAAAAAAGTGGAAAAAAACTAACACCCTACTCTCACGCAAACCCGATCGCATATTCTCATGTGTGTTAACCTGACATGAAAATATGAATATTTCACATTCCAACTTTCTTCACATAGAAAAATATGTTCTATTTATTAATAATTACATATTTCTACATTTATCTGATGGTTTATTGGCACAATACATATCTATACCTTTATGTATGCATGATTATATATAGGTATAGATATATACAGATATGTAAATAAATATCTATTTAGAAATACTATGTACAGAACATTGGAATGTGAAATATGTACAGTAAATACATAGTTAAAACCTGAATGAATATTGCATAAATATGTTTTTACATGTTTTCATCTACTTAACTGGAAAGGGCTCCAGTGCACTTATATATTTGTCTATATATCTATGCATAAGTATTTATGTGTTTATTTGTGTATATATATATATATATATATATATATATATATATATATATATATATATATATATATATATATATATATATATATATATATATATATATATCTGTAAATACATATATACACAAATGTACACATATATAAACAAATTTATATACATACAGTATCTCAATGTTAAAGCCCTTTGCCTGCCTTCTTTCTCTAACACCTGAGATCTCATATCTTTGAGCCCTTATAACTTTTGTGTGCGATGTTTTTTAATCATTTGTATTAGATAGTGTTATAATGAGTAGAACTATACCTTGTAATGTATTTTTTATGTGTTTTATGCTGCTTTTTTGTTTTGCAAAACAGTAACCCAGAGCTCTGAAGATGCAGTAATCATTCTAGCTTAAAGTGAATGTAAATTTTCATGAATCAGTGCTCGGTTTTTAAAAATACTATTAAAAACTATTAAAAACAGGGGCACTTTCATTCATGAAAGTTTACATTGCACCATATTTTACAAACACTTACCTTTTTCTTCACCAAAGCTGGATTGGCGATCCCCGCCCACTTCTTCCTGCTGTACTTACCCAGCAATGACGAAACTTCCTACAATCACGGCGTGGATTCACATGATGGACACTCTGGGGGGGGGAAGCCATGATTGGAGGAAGCAGTTTTTTTGTCATTTGTGACGTAAGGACAGAGGAACTGCAGGCGGGGCATCTTACTGAAGATAAAGGTAAGTATTTCTAAAATACGCTGCAATGTAAACTTTCAAGAATGAAAGTGCCCCTGTTTTTAATAGTATTTTTAAAAACCGGGCACTGATTCTTGAAAGTTTACATTCCCTTTAAATTGCGATTGCGTTCAAGCGATCTTGTTTACTTTCAACTCGTTATATGAGCTGTAAGCCCGACTAGTGCAAACCCCAGCAATAAACCCTTTATCACTCACGCAAGCCCTAAATTGGTTTATAGATGATATTGGTGATAGAATGGTGTGATGAGAGCAGGATGTGATGTCAGTAGTATGTGGGCGGGGCTTAGGTCCGGTGTCTGTGTCGCAGTTAGTTTAGTACAATCAACCTGACTAGATGTGTATTGTTATGCTCTGCAATAAAATAGAGTTGTACCATCATTGCTGTGTCCTGCATATGTCCTGCATCTCATGACATGGTGTCAGAAGTTCTGGACTGCGCTTCTGTTCCTGATCGATTGCAATGTCAAAGTTTACCCCACCTGAGCCTTTTGACTTTTCTCAGCCTGCAGCTTGGCCCACATGGCGTCAGCGGTTTCAGCGCTTCAGGATTGCATCCAAACTGAACAAGGAGAGTGGTGAAGTACAAGTTAATTCTCTTTTATACTCCATGGGGAAAGATGTAGAGCCAGTGTTCAATGCTTTTACTTTCCAAGAAGGGGAAGAAGTTAACTTTGATATAGTTATGGATAAACTCAGTGCCCACTTTGTGCCCAAAAGAAATGTGATTCATGAGAGAGCTTGTTTTCACAAACGTAATCAGCGTGTGGGAGAATCTGTAGCGTCATTTGTGCGCAGCCTGTATGAATTAGCTGAATTCTGTGAGTTTGGTGTTGCTAAAGAAGAGCAAATCAGAGACAGAATAGTTATTGGAATTGCAGATGCTGAAGTCTCCCTGAAGCTGCAGTTAGAGCCTGATTTAACGTTAGACGGGGCTATTAGGATGGCCCGCCAGAGTGAACTGGTGAAAAAGCAAAGTGCTGATCTGAGGTCTGAGTACTGGAAAGGCCTAGAAGTGGATGGGCGCAACATGGCCGATGCACACGGTGCTACCGGGCTCATGATCAGAGTGCTATATGCCCGGCCAGAGATAAAAGATGCAGAAAATTTAACAGAATAGGCCATTTTGAAGTGGTGTGTAAAACTGAATACATTAAGGAGATGCAGGTGGACAGTGACCAGGAGGGTCAGGAAGTGTCTTTTGTGGGGTCTGTTGTGGAACGGACGAGCTCAGAGGAAGATTGGAAAGTTACTTTTGTACTACATGTATATACATATGCAAGTGTCTATTGTCATTTTCTGTGATAGAGAAAAAGGCAAACATATGATGAAATAGGAAAGTCAGCAGGAATAGAGTTCTGAGAGGACCAGCTCCTCCAGGCACAACAGTTGCTCAGTAAAGTTCAGAGTTTCCCCATGACCTTCCTTAAACGTTGCTTTGGCAAACAGTCATGTCAAAGTTTAAAAGGAAAGCTCTCTGTTGTTGTCCTACCTTCTGGATAGACAGTGAAGGAAACAGAAAAGAAAAAGTTACCTGAGTGATGATTAATCCCTCACCACCATTAAACCTGCATTCAGGCTTGTTCCATGTAGGAGATGCAATCAGCCGCAGTCAGCCACTCTCTCGCCGCTTCTAGCTACAGTTTCCTTGCTACTGCAGCGTCCTGGAAAGCGGCAATTCTCCTCCTCAGCTTTACCCGGTGTACACAGGGCTTCCACCTCTGCCTGCTGTGTGGATGTCAGCTGTCACTGCTACGCGGGTCTCAGTTACTCCAAGTGAGCTCAGGGTTTCAGCCTCCTTCTGCTGAGCGGGTGTCAGTAGCCCACTGGTGTGCGGGTATGCGGGTCTCAGTTGCCCCCTTTCATGCGGCATCAGACAGATACGAGCTTCTCCTGCACGCTAAGCCAAGCCTATCTCTCAGACTTGCCAGGTTAATGCCTGTTTCCCCTTTTGCACCTCTGCACTTCCTTGGGGCCAATCCTTTCTTTCACCTCTCGAATGTAGAGGACTTCAGGTGTCTTCCGACACGCGGATCTATCGACCCTGACCCGGTTCCACTGCTGGCTCCTAGGGTCTGTTAGGAGGGCTGTACTATCAGCGTCTCTCACACATGCGGCAGACACGCTGCAGAGCTGCAGTCAACCTACACGCTCCTCCTCCAACCGGAAGCCCTCTGGAAAGTTACTTTTACTGTAATGGGAGCCAAAGTTGATTTTAAGATTGACACAGGAGCTGATATCACTGTAATGTCTTTTGCTGAATTTATGAAACTGCCTCGACAGCCCCAGCTGGCGAAGGTTACTACAAATGTCCATAGTCCTGGTGGCTGCATTGATTGTGTGGGGAAATTTCTTGCCAGCTGTGAGTACAAACAAAAAAAGTTCACCATGTGGGTGCATGTGATCCGAGGTCAGTGTGTTAACAGTTTATTGAGCAGAAAAGCAGCCTGTGACATGGGCCTCGTGGCCAGAGTGAATGAGATCTCTGAAGATATGTTTGGCGAGTTGGGCCTACTGAACTGCAAACCTGTCCGTATAGCACTTAAAAGTGACGCAGTCCCATACAGTATTTCTACTCCTCGTAGAATTCCGTTCCCGCTCATGCCTCAAGTGGAGAAAGAGATATAGCCCTGAAGTTGGCTGGGGCGAAGTTCTTTTCCACATTAGACGCTTCTAGCGGCTTTTGGCAGATCCCCCTGGATCCAAAGTGCCGCAAACTGACTACCTTTATCACACCGGTAGGTCGGTTCTGCTTCTGCAGACTCCCCTTTGGGATATCCTCCTGAGATCTTTCAAAGGGAAATGAGTTCTCTCCTGAGTGGCCACGTGGGCACAGCAGTCGTCATGGACAACATTCTAGTGTATGGGTCTACAGTGGAGGAGCATGATCAGCGTTTGAGTTGTGTGCTGCAAGCTATCAAAGAGTCTGGGCTGAAGCTGAATAAAGAAAAATGTCATTTTAGGAAAGCTGAATTATGCTACTTTGGGCATGTCATCAGCGGGGATGGCATCAAGCCGGACCCTGAGAAAATTCGGGCTATCGAACAGATGAAAAGCCCTTCTGATGTACATGAGCTGAGACAGATATTGGGCCTTGTAAATTAGGTGGGCAAATTTCTTCCAGATTTATCTACAGTTTTACACCCTATCACAGAGTTGCTTAAGAAAGATGTTGCCTGGTTCTGGGGACCCTCACAAGAAAAAGCGTTCCTGCATGCCAAGTCCCTGCTGGGGTCTGCCCCAGTGCTGGGGTTCTACGACCCTTCAAAAAAGACGGTGGTTAGTGCTGATGCAAGCAGTTATGGGTTGGGGGCTGCACTCCTGCAGCTGAATGACAACAAACTACAGCCCATCGCCTACTGTTCCCGCACACTGACGGCTGCGGAGTCAAAATACGCTCAAATTGAGAAAGAGTGCCTGGCTGCAGTTTGGGCCTGTGAGCGCTTTCAGTGTTATCTAGTGGGTTTGGAGAAATTTAGTCTGGAAACTGACCACAAACCGCTAGTCCCTCTTATCAATTCTTATGACATTGACAAAACACCCTTGAGATGCCAGAGACTTTTAATGAGACTGCTCAGGTTCAATGTTCAGGCAGTGCATGTGCCGGGGAAGCAACTGGTTGTGGCAGATACACTGTCCAGGCTCCCGCTGGCTGCTGCTGAAGAATCCTCCACAGAGTCGTATGTGAAAGTGTATGTTGATTCAGTTCTGGCCTCTAAGTCCATTTCTTCAAGGAAACTGGAAGAGATAAAGAAAGAGACATATTTGGACACAGATCTGCAAGAAGTTATAAGGTACATAAAAGATGGCTGGCCCGAGAGCCGGGCAGCCTGGATGTCTTTAAATGCTTACCAACCAGAGAGGTCTCAGCTCACGGAGCTGGAGGGGTTGGTGCTGTTCCAAGACCGCATTGTAATTCCTGTCAGCATGAGGAAGGAGATGTTAAACAGGATTCACGATGGCCACTTAGGCATTACAAAGTGCAGAGAAAGGGCAGCTACAGCTGTGTGGTGGCCTGGGATCAGCTCCGACATTGCAAATCACGTGTCTAAATGTGCCTTTTGCCGGGAACGCCGGCCTACTCAGAGAAGGGAGCCCTTAATGTCTACTCCGCTGCCTGCGGGGCCGTGGCAGAAAATAGCTGCTGATTTGTGTGAACTGCACGGGAAAAAGTTTCTTGTTGTGATCGACTACTATTCCAGGTATTTGGAAATTGCACCCCTGAATGATATCACAAGTCAGGCCGTTATCATTCGCCTGAAGAGCTTGTTTGCCCACTGGGGCATTCCAATGGAGCTGGTGAGTGATAATGGTATGCAGTTCGCTTCTACAGAGTTCAGTGCTTTCAGCAGGGAATATGATTTTGTACATTCCACGTCAAGTCCACATTATCCGCAGGCCAACAGAATGTCTGAAAGGGCAGTTCAAACTACAAAATTCATTCTAAAGCAATCTGAGCCGTACCTGGCCCTCTTGTCATACAGGGCGACGCCCATTCAAGCCACCGGGTTTAGCCCGGCACAGCTGATGCTAGGACACCAGATTCGCACCACTTTACCCTCAGTGGGTGTCTTCAAGCCGCCTGGCCCTGTTCCTCGGGACGAAGTCCTTAGGAGGGATGAAGAGGCCAAAAAGGGTTATCGTTTCTTCTGCGACAGGAGACATTCTGTCAGGCCTTTACAGGAACTGAAAGCGGGCCAAAGTGTCAGAATTAAACTGGATGATGAGAAGAAATGGAAGACGCCTGCTACGGTAGTGGGCCGCTCTCCAGAACCAAGGTCTTACACAGTCCTCACAGAGGGAGGGACGGTTACATGCCGTAACCGAAGAACTCTTCAGCCTGTACCTGAGAGTCTGGAACCGGATACCTCAGTACCACCGCCGGTGGGATCCCCTGTTCTAAGAGAGGTGCCTTCCCCTTAGCAAGATCACAGCGGGGATATATCTTTGCCTCCAGCAGACTCTTGTTCACCACCTTCTGTATCAGAGGACAGTTCATGCAAAGTTACATCAAGCGGAAGAGTGGTGAAACTTCCGGCCCGATACAGGGACTGACTTTAGCTAGAACAGTGACCGGAAGTATGGGCAGAATAATCCCATGGTCACTGTGGACTAGGGTAGTCTACCCCGATGTCCAAGTCAGGATGTAATTTATTTGTTCATGTTTTCTAATCTATCTGTTTTTATAATGTTCAAAAACAAAAATGTTGTTGTATACCCTGTTGGTGTACCTTGTTATTTATTATATGCAAATGTATGCTTTGCCTTTGAAAAAGGGGAAGATGTGATGAGAGCAGGATGTGATGTCAGTAGTATGTGGGCGGGGCTTATGTCCGGTGTCTGTGTCGCAGTTAGTTTAGTACAATCAACCTGACTAGATGTGTATTGTTATGCTCTGCAATAAAATAGAGTTGTACCATCATTGCTGTGTCCTGCATATGTCCTGCATCTCATGACAAATGGGAAGGGCTCAAAAGTGTGTATATATATATATATATATATATATATATATATATATATATATATATATATATATATATATATATATATATATATATATATATATATATATATATATATATATATATATATATAGTGAAGATTGTAGTAGCCGTGTTAGTCCAGTAGATAAGATGCTCAAAAAACAGTATGCAGTGATACCTTTTTTACTGGACTAACATAATATTTCAAAGACAAGCTTTCGAGAGTTTTCCTCTCTTCCTCAGGTCTAAAGCAATACTGATCAATCTGATATAGATACACATCACATACAACAAATGGAAGGGAGGGAAGGGGTGAGACTTAATTTAGACTCTGGCTTTCTCACACACTACCATAACTTTCTTTAATATCTCATCTTATCGTCCTATATTGGTTTCTTTTTCCTTTTGTTTTTCCTCTCATCTTGCCTATTTACTCTCCTCTGTTTATTTATTCTTTTTGGCTATTCTCAGCTATTTTCTCCTTCAGACACATTCTCTGCTTTTTATGACCCCCTCCCTTCCATTTGTTGTATGTGATGTGTATCTATATCAGATTGATCAGTATTGCTTTAGACCTGAGGAAGAGAGGAAAACTGTCGAAAGCTTGTCTTTTAAATATTATGATAGTCAAATAAAAAAGGTATCACTGCATACTGCAATACTTTGTTTTTTGAGCATCATATATATATATATATATATATATATATATATATATATATATATATATATAAAATTCATTAAAATTATGGGGGGAGATAAAAAACTGAAATTAAAATCCTCCATGTCTCAAAATTAAATCAAATTAGATATGCAAATTCTCAGTTTTTTTGCTTCAAAAATACTGTTTTGACACAGCGATCCTTTTAACAGGATTATGATTTCTGGTTTGCTGTCATAATCCTGTTAAAAGGATCGCTGTGTCAAAACAGTATTTTTGAAACTGAGAATTTGCATATCTAATTTGCATATCTTACTCACAATTCTCTTGTGCATTGGTAACATTGTATATTAAGAATTTCTGGGGAAAAGCAAGCGGGGATACTTGCCTAGATGTGCTTATTTCCTATGCAAATATTTACATTGATTTTTATATATATATATATATATATATATATATATATATATATATATATATATATATATATATATATATATATATATATATATATATATATATATATATATATATATATATTTAAACATTAAGGGCTAGATTATGAGTGGAGCTCAAAATTGCGATTTCCCAAATGCCATATTCACGCTCCACTCAGTAATACTGGCGCCCGCAAATGTGCACTGGTATTACAAGTTGAGAGCAATGCTAATGTAAACTCGCATTTGCATTGCATGGAAGCTTTGCGCTCACAAGAGCACGCAGCCATAAGCATTTTTTAATTCCTTTACAGTCTTTGGGGCCGAATTATCAAGCTCCAAATGGAGGTTGATGCCCCTGTTTCCGCGCGACCCTTCAGGCTCGCCGGAAACAGCAGTTATAAAGCAGTGGTCTAAAGACCGCTGCTCCATAAGTGATCCGCTGCCTCTGAAGCTGCGGTCTTCAATCCGCCTGATCCTATACGATCGGGCTGATTGACACCCCCTGCTAGTGGCTGATTGGCCGCGAATTTGCAGGGGGCGACATTGCACAAGCAGTTCACCAGAACTGCTTGTGCAGTGATAAATGCCAAAAGTGTATGCTGTCGGCATTCAGCGACATCTGTCGGACATGATACGCTACAGCGTATCATGTTGGACAGCCTGATAAATTGTAAAAAAAAATGCTTCCTCAAATTTCTCCCGAATCTGCTACCCTTTAGATTGTGACCCCTTGTTTTGGCATTTATTTTTTGTGGAAAATGCTTTAAGCTTCTACTTTATTATGTCCCTTCATATATTTAAAGGTTTCTATCATGTCACCTCTTTCCCTTCTCTCCTCTAAACTACACATATTTAGCTCATAGAGTTTTTCTTTGTACGTTTTATATTTTAGACCTTTCACCATTTTAGTAGCCCTAAAATCTCTACAGCATTAATGCTTCTACTTACACTGCCTGCCTCCCTGATTACTTATAGCCCTGCTTACCTTTTGTCCCTGCGAACTCTCCTTACCTACTGTCTCTGTTGACCCTGATGACTTATTTTCCCTGCTGGTACTGACTCCTTGTCTTTTGTCCCTGCTAGCTCTACTTACCTACTGTCCCTGTTAGCTCTTATTACTTATTTTCCCTGCTGACCCTGCTTATTTCCTGCTAGTACTGACTGTTTACCATTTGTCCCTGCTGGCTTCCCTACCTACTGTTCCTGCCTGACTATTGTCTCTGCTAGGCCTGTCTGCCTATTATCACTGCTTATCATTTGTCCATGCTGGCCCTGCCTACCTCTTTTCCCTGTTGGCCCTACCTGTCTATCTAAATATAGTCCCTGATGGCCCTGTCTACCAAATGACCCTGCTGGCCCTTCCTACCTATTTTCCCTGTTGGCCCTACCTATCTACCTATTGTCCCTGATGGCCTTGCCTACCAAATGACCCTGCTGGCCCTTCCTACCAAATGTACCTGCTGGCCCTTCCTACCCATATATTCTGCAGGCCCTGTCTACCAAATTGCCATGTTGGCCCTGCCTACCAAATACCCTACTGGCACTTCTTACTTATTGTTTCTACTGGCCATTTCTATCTATTGTCCCTGCTGTCTCTATCCACTTACTATCCCTACTGACCCTGTCTGCCTATTATCCCTGCTGACCCTGTCTGCCTATCATCCCTGCTGACCGTGCCTGCCTATCATCCCTGCTGACCCTGCCTTCGTATTTTCCTGCTGACCCTGCCTGTCTATCATCCCTGCTGACCCTGCCTGCGTATTTTCCTGCTGACCCTACCTGCCTATCACCCCTGCTGGACCTGCCTGCCTATCATCCCTGCTGACCCTACCTGCGTATTTTCCTGCTGACCCTGCCTGTCTATCATCCCTGCTGACCCTGCCTGCCTATCATCCCTGCTTACCCTGCCTGCCTATCACCCCTGCTGGAACTGCCTGCCTAATGTCCCTGCTGTCTAGCCTGCCTACTATCCCTGCTTGCCCAGCATTCCTATGATTCCTCCTGGCCCTTCCTCATTAGTGCCCTGATAGCCCTGCCTACCTATTGTCCATGCCTACCCATCGATTGTTCCTGATAGCCTTTTTTTTTTAACAATGAATCCTGTTTTACAGTTGCATGAAAAAGTTTGTGAACCCTTTGGAATTATGTGGATTTCTGCATTGATTAATAATAAAATGTGGCCTTATTTCATCTAAGTCTCACTTACATACAAACACAATCTGACTAAACTAATAACACAGAAACAGTTGTACTTTTCAAATTGTTATTAAATACATTAAGTAATCATTCACAGTGCAGGCTGGAAAAAAGTAAGTGAACCTCTGTGTTAACAACTTCTCCAAAAGCTATTTTGAATCAGGTGTTTCAGTTAAGATTGGCAGTGGCGTCACTAGGGGGGTGCGGACCGCACCCGGGTGACACCCTCCAGGGGGTGACACCAGCCAGAGTTTTTTTTTTGTTTTTTTTTACAAATACAATGTAGTGATGCATAGATTTTTTGATTAGAGGGACCAGCAGTTGTGAACATTAGCAGAACTGGGGAAGTTGTAGACACACTTAATTGTTTTTCCCCTTGAACCGGCGCCGCAATTTCCACAAATAGTTTTCCCGGCTGCTTTTGCCTGTTTGTACTTTGCTCCTCCCCTGCCCAATTTCACTATGAATGTTGTGGGCATGCCGTGGGGCTTGCGAAGTTGCACCGCTAACCTAAAACTGCCTGCCTATCTGTGCTCACTGCTCAGTGATGTGTGGGGCAGTGGAGTCACTCACTACTGTGCTGTCTCTCTAAATGGGAACCGGGAAATTGTGAGGGGGATGCCTGGCACCTGACCGCATGACTGTCTGACACTGTCTCTAAAGTGAAGGAACCACGTATGATGCCCACCAGACTGGTACGGTTACAGTACACTAAGTGCATACTGAAGAGGTAGGAGGGGAGGGTGGGGGTTGGGGGGTGGGCAGAGTGCAGAGGTGATTGTCCATAAGAAGCGGTAGGCATGCGGCTTTGCACTGACAGACTTGGAAAAAGTCAGAGAGCAGAATTCTCAAAGTTTGCGCGCCTAAACATTTTCTTTAGTGATTTATTTTGAGAGTGCACTGTTTATCTTTCATTTGATGCTCTGCTGAGCTAGGGAGCAGCTCTAGGCATGAGCTTTATAATTAATGCAGTGCAGTTTACATATTTTGTATGTGTGTGTGTTTGCGTTTGTGTGTGTCTGTGTGTTTTGGTGTGTGTGTGTTTGAGTATTTTGTGTGTGTGTGCCTGAGTGTTTTTGTGTGTGTGCCTGAGTGTTTTTGTGTGTGTCTAAGTGTGTGTGTGTGTGTGTGTGTGTGTCTGAGTGTTTTTGTTTGTGTTTGTGTGTCTCAGTGTTTGTGTGTGTCTGAGTGTTTTTGTGTGTGTCTGAGTGTGTTTCCGAGTGTTTGTGTGTGCATCTGAGTGCAATTTATGTGTGTCTGAGTGTGTGAGTGTTTGTATGTGTGTGTGTCTGTGTTTTTGTGTTTGTGTGTGTCTGCTTTCTGTCCATTGGAGAAGTTTGCCTTTTCTATGAAATCCTCTTCTTGCAGTAAAAAAAACCCATTACTGTGGGGGGGTGACATCATAACTACCGCACCGGGTGACACCAACCCTAGTGAGGCACTGGAGGTTGGAAGTGTGGGTTGCACAGGTGTTTTGCTCTTTAAAAAGGCACAGAACTTTTTTTTTTTATTCTCTTCTCAAGAAATATTAGTTAGTTTGAACCATGTCTCAATCCCAACAACTTTCAAAGGACCCTAGAAGATGCATTACAGAGATGCACAAAGCTGGAAAGGTAACAGATGCATTGCTAAAGACCTGAGTGTTCATCAATCCATGGTAAGACATATTGTCTACAAATGGATACAATTTGGGACTGTTGCTACTCTCCCTAGGGGTTTGCCTCCAGGAAATATCACTCCAAGAGCACAATGGGCAATCCTGAAAGAGGTGAGAAGGAAACCAAGGGTAACGGCAAAAGACCTCCAGAAAACTCTACACACTGCGAATGCCTTTGTTCATGTGTCCATTATCAGAAAAACACTGTGTGGCATGTCTCAAGTTTGCCCAAGATCATCTGGATGCTCTGCAATGGTTCTGGGGCAATTTGCTCTGTACATATTAGACAAAGGTTGAACTTTCTGGAAAAAATGCACAACACTAAGGCCTAGATTTGGAGTTTGGCGTTAGCCGTGAAAACCAGCGTTAGAGGCTCCTAACGCTGGTTTTAGGCTACCTCCGGTATTTGGAGTCACTCAAAATAGGGTCTAACGCTCACTTTTCAGCCGCGACTTTTCCATACCGCAGATCCCCTTACGTAAATTGCGTATCCTATCTTTTCAATGGGATTTTTCTAACTCCGGTATTTAGAGTCGTGTCTGAAGTGAGCGTTAGAACTCTAACGACAAAACTCCAGCCGCAGGAAAAAAGTCAGAAGTTAAGAGCTTTCTGGGCTAACGCCGGTTTATAAAGCTCTTAACTACTGTACTCTAAAGTACACTAACACCCATAAACTACCTATGTACCCCTAAACCGAGGTCCCCCCACATCGCCGACACTCGATTAAATTTTTTAAACCCCTAATCTGCCGACCGCCACCTACGTTATACTTATGTACCCCTAATCTGCTGCCCCTAACACCGCCGACCCCTATATTATATTTATTAACCCCTAACCTGCCCCCCACAACGTCGCAGCCAGCTACCTACAATAATTAACCCCTAATCTGCCGACCGCAAAGCGCCGCCACCTACGTTATACTTATGTACCCCTAATCTGCTGCCCCTAACACCGCTGACCCCTATATTATATTTATTAACCCCTAATCTGCCCCCCTCAACGTCGCCTCCACCTGCCTACACTTATTAACCCCTAATCTGCCGAGCGGACCGCACCGCTATTATTATAACGTTATTAACCCCTAATCCGCATCACTAACCCTATAATAAATAGTATTAACCCCTAATCTGCCCTCCCTAACATCGCCGACACCTAACTTCAAACATTAACCCCTAATCTGCCGACTGGAGCTCACCGCTATTCTAATAAATGTATTAACCCCTAAAGCTAAGTCTAACACTAACACCCCCCTAAGTTAAATATAATTTAAATCTAACGAAATTAATTAACTCTTATTAAATAAATTATTCCTATTTAAAGCTAAATACTTACCTGTAAAATAAATCCTAATATAGCTACAATATAAATTATAATTATATTATAGCTATTTTAGGATTAATATTTATTTTACAGGTAACTTTGTATTTATTTTAACCAGGTACAATAGCTATTAAATAGTTAAGAACTATTTAATAGCTAAAATAGTTAAAATAATTACAAAATTACCTGTAAAATAAATCCTAACCTAAGTTACAATTAAACCTAACACTACACTATCAATAAATTAATTAAATAAACTACCTACAATTAACCTAACACTACACTATCAATAAATTAATTAAATACAATTCCTACAAATAAATACAATTAAATAAACTAGCTAAAGTACAAAAAATAAAAAAGAACTAAGTTACAAAAAATAAAAAAATATTTACAAACATAAGAAAAATATTACAACAATTTTAAACTAATTACACCTACTCTAAGCCCCCTAATAAAATAACAAAGCCCCCCAAAATAAAAAAATGCCCTACCCTATTCTAAATTACTAAAGTTCAAAGCTCTTTTACCTTACCAGCCCTGAACAGGGCCCTTTGTGGGGCATGCCCCAAGAAGTTCAGCTCTTTTGCCTGTAAAAAAAAACATACAATACCCCCCCCAACATTACAACCCACCACCCACATACCCCTAATCTAACCCAAACCCCCCTTAAATAAACCTAACACTAAGCCCCTGAAGATCTTCCTACCTTGTCTTCACCTCACCGGGTTCACCGATCTGTCCAGAAGAGCTCCTCCGATGTCCTGATCCAAGCCCAAGCGGGGGGCTGAAGAGGTCCATGATCCGGCTGAAGTCTTCATCCAAGCGGGGCAGAAGAGGTCTTCCATCCGATTGAAGTCTTCATCCAAGCTGGATCTTCTATGGTCATCCATCCGGAGCGGAGCGGCAGGATCCTGAAGACCTCCGACGCGGAACATCCATCCTGGCCGACGACTGAACGACGAATGACGGTTCCTTTAAATGACGTCATCCAAGATGGCGTCCCTCGAATTCCGATTGGCTGATAGGATTCTATCAGCCAATCGGAATTAAGGTAGGAATATTCTGATTGGCTGATGGAGTCAGCCAATCAGAATCAAGTTCAATCCGATTGGCTGATCCGATCAGCCAATCAGATTGAGCTCGCATTCTATTGGCTGATCGGAACAGCCAATAGAATGCGAGCTCAATCTGATTGGCACCTGGATGTATTGTGCAGTCTGTAAACTTCTATGTTCTGCAATAAAACTGAGTTGTACCTTCTATGCTGTGTCCTGCATCTCATGACATGGTGTCAGAAGTACTTGCCTGCGCTTTTGTTTCCTACTCTACTCTAAGCCCCCTAATAAAATAACAAAGCCCCCCAAAATAAAAAAATGCCCTACCCTATTCTAAATTACTAAAGTTCAAAGCTCTTTTACCTTACCAGCCCTGAACAGGGCCCTTTGTGGGGCATGCCCCAAGAAGTTCAGCTCTTTTGCCTGTAAAAAAAAACATACACTACCCCCCCCAACATTACAACCCACCACCCACATACCCCTAATCTAACCCAAACCCCCCTTAAATAAACCTAACACTAAGCCCCTGAAGATCTTCCTACCTTGTCTTCACCTCACCGGGTTCACCGATCTGTCCAGAAGAGCTCCTCCGATGTCCTGATCCAAGCCCAAGCGGGGGGCTGAAGAGGTCCATGATCCGGCTGAAGTCTTCATCCAAGCGGGGCAGAAGAGGTCTTCCATCCGATTGAAGTCTTCATCCAAGCTGGATCTTCTATGGTCATCCATCCGGAGCGGAGCGGCAGGATCCTGAAGACCTCCGACGCGGAACATCCATCCTGGCCGACGACTGAACGACGAATGACGGTTCCTTTAAATGACGTCATCCAAGATGGCGTCCCTCGAATTCCGATTGGCTGATAGGATTCTATCAGCCAATCGGAATTAAGGTAGGAATATTCTGATTGGCTGATGGAGTCAGCCAATCAGAATCAAGTTCAATCCGATTGGCTGATCCGATCAGCCAATCAGATTGAGCTCGCATTCTATTGGCTGATCGGAACAGCCAATAGAATGCGAGCTCAATCTGATTGGCACCTGGATGTATTGTGCAGTCTGTAAACTTCTATGTTCTGCAATAAAACTGAGTTGTACCTTCTATGCTGTGTCCTGCATCTCATGACATGGTGTCAGAAGTACTTGCCTGCGCTTTTGTTTCCTGATTAATGACGATGTCAAAATTTACTCCACTTGAGCCTTTTGATTTCTCTTAGCCTGCAGCTTGCCCACATGGCGTCGACGGTGTCAACGCTTCAGGATTGCTTCCAAGCTGGACAAGGTGAGTGGTAAAGTACAAGTTAATTTATACTCTATGGGGAAAGATGTGGAGCCAGTGTTTAATTCCTTTACATTCCAAGAAGGGGAAGAGTTTGACTTTGAAATAATCATGAACAAACTCAGTGCTTACTTTGTGCCCAAACATAATGTGAATTATGAGAGGGCCTGTTTCCACAAACGTGCCTTGCGTGTGGGAGAATCTGTGGAGTCATTTGTGCACAGCCTGTATGAACTTGCTGAATTCCGTGAGATTGGTGTTGCTAAAGAAGAGCAAATCAGAGACAGAATAGTTATAGGAATTGCAGATGCTGAGGTCTCATGGAAGCTACAATTGGAGGCTGAATTGACATTAGATAGGGCTATTAGGATGGCCCGCGAGAGTGAACTGGTGAAAAAGCAAAGTGCTGACATGAGGTCTGAGAGTATTGTGGATGAAGTGATGCAGTTCAGGAGAGCTGCAGGTGATAGGCAGAGTGTGAGCAATAGACCAAGGGCAGCAGATAGACCCAGAAGCAGATGGGTGCAGCAGGCTCATTGCACACGATGTAACCATACCCATGATCAGAATGCCATATGCCCCGCTAAAGTTAAAAGTTGTAGAAAGTGCAACCGAATGGGCCATTTCGAAGTGGTGTGTAAAACTGAGTGCATTAAAGGGATACAGGTGGACAGTGACCAGGAAGCTCAATAAGTGTCCTTTGTAGGGTCTGTTGTAGAACGGTCTGGTTCAGATGAAGATTAGAGGGTTACCCTTACAGTAATGGGAACCAAGGTTGCCTTCGAGATTGACACAGAAGCAGACATTATCCTTACATCCCTTGCAGCATTCATAAAACTGCCTCGACTGCCTCAGCTGGCAAAAGTTAATGAAAGTTCACAGTCCTGGAGGCCGCATTGATTGTGCAGGGAAATTTCTCGCTAGCTGCGAGTACAAACAGAAGAAATTCACAATGTTGGTACATGTAATTAAAGGACGGTATGTTAACAATCTATTGAGCTGGAGAGCAGCCTGTGATCTGGGCCCTAAACTGCGAGCCAATCTGAATAGCACTTAAAGTTGATGCAGTCCTATACAGTTTTACTACTCCTCATAGAATTCCATTCCCACTCATGCCCAAGTGGAGAAGGAACTTCTGCGTATGAAGAATATGGAAGTTATTGAAGAAGTTGTCGAAGCCGACGCTTGAAGATATAGCTCCGAAACTGGCTGGGTCGAATTTCTTCTCCACACTGGATGCTTCCAGTGGCTTCTGGGAGATACCTCTAGATCCGAAGTGCCACAAACTGACTACCTTCATTACACCGGTAGGTTGGTTTTGCTTCTGCAGACTCCCCTTCAGGATATTCTCTGTCCCTAAAATTTTTCAAAGAGAGATGAGTTCCCTCCTGAGGGACCACGTGGGCACGGCAGTCGTCATGGATGACATTTTAGTTTATGGGTCCACACTGAAAGAACACGATCAGCGATTGAGCTTTGTGCTGCAGACCATTAGAGAGTCCGGGCTGAAATTAAATAAAGAAAAATGCCATTTTAGAAAATCTGAGTTATGTTATTTTGGGCACATCATCAATAGATATGGTATCAAGCCAGACCCTGACAAAAGCCTTGCTATTAAATAGATGAAATGACCTTCTGATGTACATGAGCTGAGACAAATATTGGGCCTTGTGAATTATGTGGGTAAGTTCCTACCAAATTTATCTACAGTATTACACGCTATTACCGATTTGTTGAAGAAAGACATCACTGGATGGGGGTGTGGCCTATAGTCGTTATAGTCTATGGCCTCTATTTATCATAGTCTGGCGGACCTGATCCGACAGTGCGGATCAGGTCCGCCAGACCTCGCTGAATACGGCGAGCAATATGCTTGCCGTATTCAGCATTGCACCAGCAGCTCACAAGAGCTGCTGGTGCAACGCCGCCCCCTGCAGACTCGCGGCCAATGGGCTGCCAGCAGGGGTGTGTCAATGGGTTGATTTCCGGCGATGTCTGTCCGCCTGCTCAGAGCAGGTTATGGAGCGGCAGTGGGAGAGAGAGAGAGAGATCAGTCTGATCCTGCCTATTACGGTAAGTCCAGCGCAGAAATACCAGGCAATTCTTCTCTGAACAAGGAACACAGCAACCCCATGGGCCTCGTCAGTGAGGTGTAGCCATAGAAATTATATATATATATATATATACAGTAGCTGCTTATAGAATCTCTGTAAGATATCTGATTGAACAGCCTATAAAACCCATTTATGAACTAATTTCTTGTGGGGAGAAAAAACTTGCAACATTGCAGCTTGAAAATTACACAATTCATAAACATCTTTACCTGTCTATTGTAACAGCTGTGAGTAGTTTTGTTCTCTGTGAGACTTCTGTAGAATAACAAAACAGAATAAACTGCAAAACACTCTGAAAACACAAATCACATGTTATAAGCATAGTATTGAGTTTACTCCCCACACCTCTCTAGTCATGAGTGTCATCATGTTAAAATATAGTTTTCACTGCATTCCACATGTGCAGCAACATTTCTTCAGATACCTGAAGTGAAGCCTAGGTTTCAAAATGATGGCACTCATAATTAGAGGGAAATGCCCAAAATGTAATTAATGTTTAAGGTCCCTTTAATGAAAAGGTAACATTTGCTAATATATACATTTAAATGTCTCTGTAAAATAAAAGAAACTGTAAATTCTGAAATTTGCTTTTCAAGTAGTTTGGCCAGATTACACGGCTGCCATCTTTGTGTAATGGTGCACAACAAATGTTGGTTATGCAAATGTTTACTGAAGCCTCCGCATTTTAGCTCAGGATGGTCGTAAATCCTTCAATCAAAAACGGATCTCTAAAGCACATTGCAGGGTACATGTACATATATAAACGTTTTGCACATTCTTGTTCCTTAGACATAGAACTTAAGACCTAATGTCATGACAAAGGTGCTAGAAACTGCAATTATTCATGCATTTTGAGAAATTAACAGATGCAATACAATCATAACAACTAATAAAAATTAACAATATTTACAAGTAATTATGTTTATGATTTATCTATCTTTTTAAATAACAAGGGCTAGATTACAAGTGGTGCACTAAATTATCGTTCGCCCGCAAATGTGTGTGTTAATGGGATACTAAACACAATTTTTTTTCTTTCATGAGTCAGATAGAGCATGACATTTTAGGCAACTTTTGAATGTACTCCTATTATCAAATTTTCTTCGTTCTCTTGGTATCTTTATTTGAAAAGCAAGAATGTAAGGTAAGCTTAGGAGCCGGACTATTTTTGGTTCAGAACCTGGGTAGCACTTGCTAATTGGTGGCTAAATGTAGTAACCAATCAACAAGTGCTACCCAGGGTGCAAAACCAAAAATGGGCCAGCTCCTTAGCTTAGATTCCGAACTAAAATAAAGTAAAGAAAGTTGCCTAAATTTGCTTGCTCTCTCTGAATCATGGGGAAAAAAATTGGCTTCAGTATCCCTTTAATATGTGTGTGTATATATATATATATATATATATATATATATATATATATATATATATATATATATATATATATATATATATATATATATATTTAAACATGCTGTCATCACTGCACTACTTACCCCCTTCGCTGCGCTGAAGTTCTGATGCCATCTCTGACAGCATCAGAAGGAGGCTCCCATAGGAGCCTATGGAAGCTCGCTCTCGTGAGTGTAATGCTTCCCAACAATGCGAACGTGACAACTTGTAATACAAACGCACATTAGCGTGTGCACTGGTATTACAAAGTGGAGCGCAAATATCGCTTTTATGAAAGCAATATTTAGTGCTCCACTTGTAATCTGGCCCTAATTATTTTTATTTCCGCAGCGCAGTTCCCAGCCATGTGGCCTATAATGGGCCCAGCAGCGTTGGTCTACATTTTTGATGCACTTGGCAGTGGCTGTAAGTGGGGGGGTCCCTAACCAGGGAACCAGGGCCTAATTTTAACCCTTTGAGTGCTAAGCACTTTCCTACCTGGGTGCTAAGATTTTTTAAGGATTTTTTAATTTTTTGGAAAAAAAAAATTAACTTTTTTTCCCCAGACCCCCAAGACTTACACTGTTGGAAAGGTTAGGCGATTACCTTTCCAACAGTGGGTCTTGGGAGTCCCTTGTTTCAATCCCCAATAACTTCCTGGAAAATAAAGTTGAACACAAAGAGCTGGAGGTTAAGGCCAATTATGGCCATGAGTATAAACATAATAGAAAGATGATTGCAAGTGCTAAACAGATGGTGTTGTTCCCAAAAAAAAAAAAAAACAGCAAGAAGTCAATGGCCAAGGAACTGGATCTTTTGCAGCTCTTCAGTCAAGTTCCATCTTCTTTAAAAAGAAACAAATACCATAAGAGACAGTTCCTCTAGGCCACCAACCAATCCATTGGCTCAACCATTACTCCGCTCAACAGGCAATAACCTCCCACCAAAGCAAGGTATCTCACAAGAACTCTAATCCAGGGGAGCTAATCATCCAATGTAGAGAGCCATCCATCAAACGAACCAAAAAGGCAAATATTACAAGGTTTCAGTTTTTCAAAGGCAAAATCAACTAACCAAACCCCTGTCACTGCAACTACCAGTAAAACGCCTCCCAAACCTGTAAAAGGAGTTACACATCCAATGTGCACTCTTCACGTGCCCTGCAGGAGGGTTAACCCCTTATTGTGTTTCATGCTGACTAGCAGTCTTATATTGTGATACTGTCTATATTCAATAACATCAGGCTGTCACCATCAAAATGAAATGAATTAACTTTCTTGTTTTCCTCTCACATTGTCCACAAGCATTTTGCATAATTCTCTGAGAACACTTGTGAAAAGCCTGTTTCTTATTTATTTTTGTGCCACTTTAAGAAATAAAAGTGTAAGGAAACTACTTTTTTGGTTATATTGCATTCATTATTTGGAAGACTTAAAGAGATATGAAACGAAATTTAGTTTTTTGGAGTTTTTTTATGATTCACATACAATTTTAAACACCTTTCCAATTTACTTCTATTATTTGCATCGTTCTATTGCTATCTTTTGTTGAAAATAATACATAAGCCAGGAGCAGCAAAGCACTACTAAGAGCTAGCTGCTGATTAGTGGCTGCACATATATTTATCTTGTCAATGGCTTACTTAATGTGCTCAGCTAGCTCCCAGTAGTACCTTGCTGCTCCTTCAACAAACAATACCAACAGAACAAAGCAAAATTGGTAATACATCTATTTGGGTTTCATGTTCCTTTTTATTGGTTCAAACTGCCAAAATTCTAAATGGAATGTCATATTTGCACTGAATTGGAATAAGACCCCTTTGAGTCTACTTAAAGGGACATGAAACCCCCAAAAATTCAATTTAATTCTATTATCTCATTTGTTTCATTCTCTTGTAATGCTTTGTTGAAGGATCAGCAATGCACTACTGGTTTCTAACTGAACACATGGGTGAGCCAATCACAATCGATATATATATGCAGGCACCTAGGTTCTCTGAGGCTCCTAAATTTGCCTAGATAAACCTTTCAGCAAAGGATAATAAGAGAAGGAAGCAAATTAAATAATAGAAGTAAATTGGAAAGTTGTTTAAAATTGTATTCTCTATCTGAATCATGAAAGAAAAATTGTGGGTTTCATGTCTCTTTAAGGTAGGAAAGCTTTATATAAATAGTATTTAATCAAATATAACAGACATGTGGATCAGACAAATAGATGAATAGATAAAGTCTCTATAAAAAAAAAACACATTTTCAACATAAACGTATTCTATACAGTAGGTTCAGTATGGTTGATATTTTCTTTTCTACCTTTTGGTACGCTGTCATTTTATAATGAATAAGCATCAAATGGAAATGTGCTCTACGCTATGAACACAATGCAAATTTACTCTGCATAATGAATTCCAATAAGGTTCATTGATGATAATTCATGTATGTAATCTGAAGAATATTATTATAGCTGCCTTAGACACACTTACTTATGAATAATAACCAGCAAAGTATTTTTTTCTGAACATACCAAGCCAGAAGTATTTGAAAAGTATGTTCCTTTGTGTTATTGTAGAGTAAAGATATGACATTTAACCAGTGGCGGCTGGTGACTTTTGAAGATGGGGGAGCACTAGCCCCGCCCCTCAGATGGCCCCGCCCATTTTAATGTGTGTGTGTGTATATATATATATATATATATATATATATATATATATATATATATATATATATATATATATATATATATATATATATATATATATATATATATATTCATACATACATACATACATATACACACAGCTCAGCCTTGATTTCTCACAACTAGATTTAGATTAGATTTAGTGTGATCTGGTAGTTTGGGATTTTAAGAGACCACTGTAAATATGGGATGGGAAAATATTATTTTTAACATGTAACTAATGTGTGCACTGTAATTAAAGGGACATTAAATTGCAAAAAAAAATGGATTAGAACATTTTACTATAGCACTATTGCTTGCAAATAACTGTGTTTAACCCTTGGAAATGTGTTAAACACATTTTTAAAGTTTGCTTCAGAGAAGCAATGATTTGCAGGCTTAAACATAGTTATATATGCAAACAACAGTGCAAAAATAAAATGTTATAACACTGTATATAATGTTTGCACTTTTATGTCCCTCTAAAAGGAAAGGCCAATGAATCTGTAGTATTTCATTCAATAATAAAATTTTATGCTGTGTTAGCAAACACACAAGTGCCTTCCATCCACAGTTTGCAAGCCTCCTCCTAAAAAAAGCTATTTAAAGGGGGGGGGGGGCTATTTAAATAGACAGTGTTAAGATTCCTTTACATTTTGCCCTCAGTCAATGTTTTTGTAGTAGAATATTTTCCATACAGAACAGATCAACCATTGAAAACTTAACTGGAGTTAGAATAAGTAAATGGGTTTCTATTAGGGGTGTCATTTGTCACTGGCCATAATGCCACTTTTTAAAATGCTTTTATATAAATAGATATACATATTTTGCCAAATCATTTCTTGTATCCTAAATATGAAAGATATGCATATTCAATGATCAGATATCAGTATTTGCCACAAAGCAAAACATCTGCAAAACAGAAATATACAAAGTACTGATGTAGTAATTTAAATTCAGGATGAGGGAAACCCAGAGTATGAAATAGAGAATACAAACAACAGTTACACTAACACTCCCTCCCTCCCCTGGGAATAGCTTACACTCGAGGCTGTAACTATCTGTCAGGCACCCTGCATGAAATGAGATACTGAGCAGAGGTCATGAAAGAATCACATCTGGGTTATTTACAGGACAGTTAGCTTCCCTGCTCTGAACGGCCCCAAAAGTAACACTTCTAAGGAGGTGAAAGTAAACACTACTACCGGACCTGCTTTAATCCCTATGCCCTGCCCCCTGCCCTTGGCCCAGTCAGCCCCTGTAAAAAAGCAGCAGTGCATAAACGATTACCTGATTTTTTTCTACAAAGATGCAGCCTGCTTCTCCACCCTGCTTCCTTATCTTTCCAAGCCAGACTCTTCTTCTTCTTCACAGAAGGAAACACGTGTGGGAAAGCCTGCCGCTAACTAATCTCTAAGTAACTGAGTCCTCAGGTCAGTAGTCACTAGTCAGATGAAACTGAGATGGGAATCCTGGGATGGATAATTCAATTGCTGGATAATAAGTATTATATGATATATCGTTGAGTCAGACTCAAAATATCGCCAGAGCGGGCAGACAGTGTCACTCAGATAAGACAACACAAATTGAGCTCCTCTCAGCTCAATGACTATCTCCGCAATGAGATTTTGCGCCGTTGAGCTGGGAGGAGCGTCTCAAGCGTCATCACGTGACTGTTAGTGATGACGCTCAGACTCGGCTCTTCTCCTGTGGGCTGTGTCACTGGCTGCTGCCTGGGCTGAGCTCTTAACGCCTCCCACCCCTCGCACAGGCTGAAGTGTGCAATCAGCCGTCTAAGGGGATGAGGAGGCTGGGAGCTGCGCAGCAGCCAAATTTAGCATGCGCACAGACACAGTGCCATAGATTCTCTATCGCACGTGCGCTTAGGCCCTAGGGACTGGATTGATTACTACAGTACAGCAGTACAGTGGCTGGACGCTGGGTGTGTGATCAGATCACTGATGATCATGATGTGTGTATGATTGTTCAAACAGAAGGGGGCCAGGCAGGACACAACAAATAATAATAATTTATTAAAAAAATAATTTATTCTGGGGGTAAAAAAAAATATTTTTTTTTTCAATAGGGGGCTATTGAAAAATTATATTTTTTTTTCTGGTTTCTTTTTTCTTTCCTCTGGCCTGTGGGGGGCACGTGCGAGTGTGCTCCAATGGAGTAGCCTCCACTGCATTTAACATAAAAGCTGCTTAATATACATCAGAAAGGGAAATGAAGTGCTTTGCATTCACATTTGAATTTTTACTGCTGTTACTTTTCAGTATATCCATAAAGAAAGTGTACTGAATACTTAGTGCTGTGATTATGTATTTACATGTTTGCTTACATTAGTATTTTCTTTTCCTTTTATAAGTGTAGAACTAGGACTCCAGCAAGATGGATTTCTTTAATGCTGATATTATATCTAATTTGGGATAATCACCATCTTTATTTATAGATTCTGTTAGGGTGGATATCAGATATTATATTGTACTGTATTCACCAAACATACATTAGATTTTACTGCAATTAATTTCCAGTTCAGTTTTACATGTAGATTTAGTATGTATAGTTCACCCGTCACACAACAGCTAAAGGACACACTTAAAGGGATATTCAACAATTAATAAATACGATAAATCAGATTTTTGTCATTTATGTTTGCAATATTTTTTCTTCCTATGTATAATTTTTTTATTTTTTTATTTCTGTTTTGTTTTATTGTGATTCCAAATTGTAAAATTGATAAAAAGAAAATTAAACAAAACAAACAATGAATACATGCTAGACATAACGTTATCCTGAGAATATCTAGATTTTTTTTTTTTTTAAATGGTTTTAGTTTAAATATTAAATATAACGTGTAAAGGTATAGCTTCAATTAAGTACTTTTGTAGGAGAGAGACAAAAGTGAAAAAAAGGAAAAACTCATTTTATGAGCTAGATTATTTCTAAATATAGACTTCATTGGTGTAGACCCTTAAAGTGATGGAAAATTTACTGCATTTTCAAATTAAATTATTATTCCTCAAGTCATTGTCACCAAAATCGCTAACTTTTTTTTTTATATCTCAAACTTTGTTTATAATTATAGATGTAACTTACATAGCGTTATCGCTTTTTGCTCCGCCACCGGGATTACTTCCTGATCAGACGCTCTCTACGTCATTATATGGGCATCAAGGTCTTCAACTTTAGCTTTGTGCATGAGTTATATTCTGTATACAAAACGATACATGCTATGCCATATGCGAGTTAACGTAGCGCATGCGCTTAGCTATAGAGGAGCGTGTTAGGGTATTTTACAGTCACCGACTGGCCTGGATTTTGTTTGAATGCCAAAAAACATGACTTTGAAAATTAATGGCGTCGATTGTACGGGCGGAGGAACGGAGGTACAATTGAACTATATAATTAATAAATATCTCAAAATAATATCACATTTAACAGGTTTCATGAATGAAAGTCCATATATTTTTTCAATGCGATTTAATGTTGCAGATACTCATAGTTGACCATCACTGTAAAGCAGACATCCTCAAACTTGGCCCTCCAGAGGTTTTGGAACTACATTTCCCATGATGCTCAGCCAGAGTATCAGCTGGATGAGCATCATGGGAAATGTAGTAACCAAACCTCTGGAGTGCCAAGTTTGAGGATGTCTGCCTTAAAGGGACACTACCCAAATTTTTTCTTTCTTGATTCGGATAGAGCATGCAATTTTAAGCATTTCAAATGTACTTCTATTATCACTTTTTCTTCATTCTCTTTGTATCTTTATTTGAAAAAGAAGAAATGTAAGCTTACGAGCCGGACAATTTTTGGTTCAGAGCCTGGGTAGCGCTTGCTGATTAGTGGCTACAAAGATACAAAGAGAACGACGAAAAATTGAAAATAGCAGTAAATTAGAAAGTTGCTTAAAATTGCATCTTCTATCTGAACCATAAAAGAAAAAAAATTGTATAGTATGGAAAAGAAGATATCAATCATTTCACTGGAAAGTACGGACTTATAGCTCTGTGAATGCTACGCTGTATCTGTCTGCATGTCGGAGGACCTCTGTAGCTCCCATACAACTTATTCCACAGACTGTATCCTGTCCCAGCACTGTTCATTGGATTGCAGGCCAGTGCTTTGTTTGCAGTCCAAACGGGGTTGGCTTGTAATCTAGCCCATTGTGTATAGTACAATTATACTTGATATATTTAAGCTTATGCTTAAGTTTATTTTTTAACATAAGCACGGCTGTTCAAATGGATTTTTTACATATTTAATTTTTTGAGCATGCTCAATTAATAACACATTCTTAAAATAGTACATATCACACTTTTAACCCCTTCACTACCTGGACTTTCAGAGAAAAACGCCCAAAATAGCAGAGAATTTTTAGCATTTTTGCTATCACTCCATTTAAACAGAAATCTAGCCTTTTTTTATTTACCTGTCAAAACAATATATATTTGTTTAAAGTAGACAACCCAAGGTATTTATCTTGGCCCATTTTAATTCACTAAGCATAAGATTTAAACCTCCATCTACAACCAACTCGGAGGAGATACCTCAACCACCGCTCCCCAGTCCCTCGTTTCAATCCCCAATAATTTCCCGGAAAATAAAGTTGAACACAAAGAGCTGGAGGTTAAGGCCAATTATGGCCATGAGTATAAACATAATAGAAAGATGATTGCAAGTGCTAAACAGATGGTGTTGTTCCCTAAAAAAAAAAACAGCCAGAAGTCAATGGCCAAGGAACTGGATCTTTTGCAGCTCTTCAGCCAAGTTCCATCTTCTTTAAAAAGAAACAAATATCCTAAGAGACAGTTCCTCTAGGCCACCAACCAATCCATTGGCTCAACCATTACTCCACTCAACAGGCAACAACCTCCCACCAAAGCAAGGTATCTCACAAGAACTCTAATCCAGGGGAGCTAGTCATCCAATGTAGAGAGCCATTCATCAAACGAACCAAAAAGGCAAAAATTACAATGTTTCAGTTTTTCAAAGGCAAAATCAACTAACCAAACCCCTGTCACTGCAACTACCAGTAAAACGCCTCCCAAACCTGTAAAAGGAGTTACACATCCAATGTGCACTCTTCGTGTGCCCTGCAGGAGGGTTAACCCCTTATTGTGTTTCATGCTGACTAGCAGTCTTATATTGTGATACTGTCTATATTCAATAACATCAGGCTGTTACCATCAATATGAAATTAATTAACTTTCCTGTTTTCCTCTCACATTGTCCACAAGCATTTTGCATAATTCTCTGAGAACACTTGTGAAAAGCCTGTTTCTTATTTATTTTCGTGCCACTTTTAGAAATAAAAGTGTAAGAAACTACTTTTTTGGTTATATTGCATTCATTATTTGGAAGACTTAAACAGATATGAAACTAAATTTAGTTTTTTGGAGTTTTTTATGATTCACATACAATTTTAAACACCTTTCCAATTTACTTCTATTATCTAATTTGCATCGTTCTATTGCTATCTTTTGTTGAAAATAATACATAAGCCAGGAGCAGCAAAGCACTACTAAGAGCTAGCTGCTGATTAGTGGCTGCACATATATTTCTCTTGTCAATGGCTTACTTAATGTGCTCAGCTAGCTCCCAGTAGTACCTTGCTACTCCTTCAACAAACAATACCAACAGAACAAAGCAAAATTGGTAATACATCTATTTGGGTTTCATGTTCCTTTTTATTGGTTCAAACTGCCAAAATTCTAAATGGAATGTCATATTTGCACTGAATTGGAATAAGACCCCTTTGAGTCTACTTAAAGGGACATGAAACCCCCAAAAATTCAATTTAATTCTATTATCTCATTTGTTTCATTCTCTTGTAATGCTTTGTTGAAGGATCAGCAATGCACTACTGGTTTCTAACTGAACACATGGGTGAGCCAATCACAATCGATATATATATGCAGGCACCTAGGTTCTCTGAGGCTCCTAAATTTGCCTAGATAAACCTTTCAGCAAAGGATAATAAGAGAAGGAAGCAAATTAAATAATAGAAGTAAATTGGAAAGTTGTTTAAAATTGTATTCTCTATCTGAATCATGAAAGAAAAATTGTGGGTTTCATGTCTCTTTAAGGTAGGAAAGCTTTATATAAATAGTATTTAATCAAATATAACAGACATGTGGATCAGACAAATAGATGAATAGATAAAGTCTCTATAAAAAAAAACACATTTTCAGCATAAACGTATTCTATACAGTAGGTTCAGTATAGTTGATATTTTCTTTTCTACCTTTTGGTACGCTGTCATTTTATAATGAATAAGCATCAAATGGAAATGTGCTCTATACTATGAACACAATGCAAATTTACTCTGCATAATGAATTCCAATAAGGTTCATTGATGATAATTCATGTATGTAATCTGAAGAATATTATTATAGCTGCCTTAGACACACTTACTTATGAATAATAACCAGCAAAGTATTTTTTTCTGAACATGCCAAGCCAGAAGTATTTGAAAAGTATGTTCCTTTGTGTTATTGTAGAGTAAAGATATAACATTTAACATAAAAGCTGCTTAATAGACATCAGAAAGGGAAATGAAGTGCTTTGCATTCACATTTGAATTTTTACTGCGGTTACTTTTCAGTATAAGAAGTGTAGTGAATACTTAGTGCTGTGATTATGTATTTACATGTTTGCTTACATTAGTATTTTCTTTTCCTTTTATAAGTGTAGAACTAGGACTCCAGCGAGATGGATATCTTTAATGCTGATATTATATCTAATTTGGGATAATGACCATCTTTATTTATAGATTCTGTTAGGGTGGATATCAGATATTATATTGTACTGTATTCACCAAACATACATTAGATTTTACTGCAATTAATTTCCAGTTCAGTTTTACATGTAGATTTAGTATGTATAGTTCACCAGTCACACAACATCTAAAGGACACACTTAAAGGGATGTTCAACAATTAATAAATACGATGCAGAGAAAAAAGAAAAAAATCTGATTTTTGTCATTTATGTTTGCAATATTTTTTCTTCCTATGTATAATTTTTTTTCCCTTTTTTGTTTTTATTTCTGTTTTGTTTTATTGTGATTCCAAATTGTAAAATTGATAAAAAGGAAATAAAAAAAAATAAAAAAACAATGAATACATGCTAGACATAACGTTATCCTGAGAATATCTAGATTTTTTTTAAATGGTTTTAGCTTAAATATTAAATATAAAGTGTAAAGGTTTAGCTTCTAATAAGTACTTTTGTAGGAGAGAGTCAAAAGTGAAAAAAAAAGGAAAAACTCATTTTATGAGCTAGATTATTTCTAAATATAGACTTCATTGGTGTAGACCCTTAAAGTGATGGTAGATGTACTGCATTTTCAAATTAAATTATTATTCCTCAAGTCATTGCCACCAAAATCGCTTTTATATCTCAAACATTTGTTTATAATTATAGATGTAACTTACATAGCGTTATCGCTTTTTGCTCCGCCCCCGGCATTACTTCCTGATCAGATGCTCTCTAAGTCATTATATGGACATCAAGGTCTTCAACTTTAGCTTTGCGCATGAGTTATATTCTGTATACAAAACGCTACATGCTATGCCGTATGTGAGTTAACGTAGCGCATGTGCTTAGCTACAGAGGGGCGTGTTGGGTTTATTTTACAGTCGCCAACTGGCCTGGATTTTGTTTGAATGCAAAAAAAATGTGACTTTTAAAATGAATGGCGTCGATTGTACGGGCGGAGGAACGGAGGTACAATTGAACTATATAATTAATAAATATCTCAAAATAATAACACATTTAACAGGTTTCATGAATGAAAGTCCATATATTTTTTATTTTCAATGCGATGGAATGTTGCAGATACTCATAGTTGACCATCACTTTAAAGCAGACATCCTCAAACTTGGTCCTCCAGAGGTTTTGGAACTACATTTCCCATGATGCTATTATCACTTTTTCTTCATTTTCTTTGTATCTTTATTTGAAAAAGAAGAAATGTAAGCTTACGAGCCGGACAATTTTTGGTTCAGAGCCTGGGTAGCGCTTGCTGATTAGTGGCTACAAAGATACAAAGAGAACGAAGAAAAATTGAAAATAGCAGTAAATTAGAACATTGCTTACAATTGTATCTTCTATCTGAACCACAAAAGAAAAAAAATTGTATAGTATGGAAAAGAAGATATCAATCGTTCCACTGGAAAGTACGGACTTATAGCTCTGTGAATGCTACGCTGTATCTGTCTGCATGTCGGAGGACCTCTGTAGCTCCCATACAACTTATTCCACAGACTGTATCTTGTCCCAGCACTGTTCATTGGATTGCAGGCCAGTGCTTTGTTTGCAGTCCAAACGGGGTTGGCTTGTAATCTAGCCCATTGTGTATAGTACATTCATACTTGATATATTTAAGCTTTTTGTTGTTGTGAACTTCTGACATCAGTGCCATCTACCTGTGTGGTGCAGACTGTAAGCAGCTATATTCATTTATGTGTAGTGGAAGTCTAATATATGATTGCTGGTGCTGCACTCATATTTTTGAGAATTTGGTGCGTTAACTAATTGGGTTCATGTCCTTATTTAGGATAGCATAGATCCCTATACATTTACCTCCCAAGCATTTCCCTGAGTTTTAGTTGGGGCCTATAGACGGATGGGGTGTCGTCCTTACTAATACATTTATATAGTTAGAGAATTAACTTTAGGTTTGTCTTGAAATTTAAAGTGATATCCTAGTGCTGTGGTTTTGGGTTTTTACACATATATTGGATTAAAATAATAAAATTTAGTACATTTTGTATTTTTTTTCAAAAGAGTGCTTTAATCCCTTACTTTCAAGTAAAAAGAGTAATAACTAATTTTTTTGTTAACTACTTTTATTTCTATAAAGTAATGGGCACCACCATGTTGAAACATAGTTTTTTCCCTTACTGTAGATTTTAATTTTATTATGAAAACAGGTGATTTTATGCATCCGATTTCTTGTGCAGAGCTTTAAACTATGTGTACTATAAAGTATGTGTGTATATGCTGTTTTTGTTATGTGTGAGTATTCACTGTTTTGTTTATAGAAAGATCTGGCTGAATTTGCTGTGGATAGAACAAAGCTTTACTTCCACCTACTGGTCAGAATGAAATAATACATTTTATTTAGAAGCAAATTAGTTATGAAACAAAGATGCTGGCATACAGAAAGTCTCAAGTACTAGACAATTCTGAAAAATCAGTCAAGAATGAGGTTTGATGTATTTAAAGAGTTTGGTTTAAAAAAAGCTTTGAAAAATAACTTGGGAAAATGTAGTATTACATCTCCACCTGAAAACAATTTTTAATGTAATTAATAAATAAACCACTGCAATGCATTAAAAATAGTTAAATTAATATTTGCCATACTTTCATTACTAAATAAAATAGTTTAAAATGTTTTTCTATTTTGTTTCCTTTTGATCTTCTATCTCCTAAAAAATACAGCTGCTGTCCACCAATAGAGATATGGGAATCTTTCTTATTGGCCAGTGAGCAATCTGCCTCAAGTGCTGTTGTTACTCGTTAGTTTTAATATAATTTTAAACATTTTAACTGTGTAACAGGTTTATTGTACTGTAACAGTGGTTTCTGGTGGGGGCGGAGTCAACTACGAGAGAGAGAGAGGTCGCATGAATGCCGAGCTCTCTCATGGTATAGGGATATATCACCTAAATAAGGTACTTTAGCAAGGTTAAACCCCATATAATAAATGGGAACAGACACATCCTTAATATAATTTGCACCTTAGAAGCCTCTAGCCGAAACAGCTTGCAGAGGAAGAGTGAGAACCGTATGAGCTGCGGGGTTCTTCAGAGCGCATTGAACTGAGCGCAACAACTATCGCCCTTACCCCAGACGGTTTCAAGGGCAGAGGATAGCTGTGGCAGAGAGAGAGCCGGGTGTGCGGTGGAGTCGGACCAAGAGCGCTGATCCTAGCACAACCATAGTATAGGACTGAAATGGCCTCATAACTTCCTAGAGTTAATTCTCAGGCTTCATCCTTTTAGATTTTTGACACATGTATCCATTTCATTCAGGCCAATACATGGACTGGCAGAAAATATTAGCCACTCTCCGGATTGGAGAGAATCTCTTCTAGCTGAAATAGTAATTAAAGGAACACTAAAGGCAAATTTTTTATTTCATGATTCAGATAGAGCATGCAATTTTAAGCAACTTTCTAATTTACTCTTATTATAAATTTTTCTTTGTTCTCTTGCTATCTTTATTTAAAAAGCAGGAATGTGATGCATAGAAGCCGGCCCATTTTTGGATGAAAACCTAGGTTATGCTTGCTTATTGGTGGGTAAATGTCAGCCTCCAATAAGCAAGCGCTATCCATGGTGCTGAACCTAAAATGGGCTGGCTGCTAACATTTACAATTATAATTTTCAAATAAAGATAGCAAGAGAATGAAGGAAAGTTGCTTAAAATTGCATGCTCTATCTGAATCATGAAAGAAAAAAATTGGGTTCAGTATCCCTTTAACAGGATTTTCCCTTCTTTGATCAAACATCCTAGCCTTTAGATTTTTGGGACACCAGAGGAGTTCATCAGTAGTTCCAAGAGGATGAGTGACCTCCATTAAACAGTCTATACACACTTACTGAGTATATCATCTTAGGTTAAACAGTTTAGCACTCTTATAGTTTTAAGAGTGAGTTGAATATTTCCAGAATATTGTTATTTAATTGTTATAGATTCCTAAAAGCAGTCTACATAATATTAGAACTTGTCAGAGTTACTTGTTAATGTATTTATTTGGTTGTATAAACTCCTTAAATACTTTCATAAGATATCTATACAGTTAGTGGTGCTTTACCCACCACCACACCCCCTCCTTATACTCCCTCTACTCTACTCAGAATGTGACTCACAGGCTAGGTACATTATACTAGTATTCAAAATTAACAATGTGCTGCTAACACTAGTTAATGTTTATGCACCTAACTCAGGCCAGATATGCTTTTTGAAGATTTTACTGAGGTCGGTGTCCACCGTCAGACAGGGGAACACCTGAAACTGGGAAAGGCTCCAGGCCTCGATGGGTATACAGGGAAATTTTATAAATGCTTCCAGTCAATACTGATACCGATCCTTCATAGACTCTTTTGTGAAGTCATGGAAATTGGTGAGTTCACCCCAGAATACTTGGAGGCTTCCATAGTGACTCTTCTGAAGCCAGACAAAGACCCACAATAATGTGGTAGTTATAGACCTATCTCATTAATCAACATAGATACAAAAATGTTCTCAAAAGTTCTAGCTAACCGTTTGGCCAAGGTCATTCTATTCATTATTCATGGGGACCAGGTGGGGTTTATCCTGGGAATAGAGGGACTGGACAACACTAGGTGGATTTTACACATAATAACCGAGGCCAAAAGAAGAGAGCGACCCCTCCTTGCCCTATCATTAGATGCAGAAAAGGCGTTTGACAGGGTAAGGTGGGATTACTTATGGGAAACCCTAAAGGTGTTCGATCTTCCAGAACAATATATTACAGCTGTGAGATCTCTGTATTCATGCCCCTCTGCAACAGTTGGTGGTGTAGACTTTAAATCTGAGAGATTTACTATAGCGAACGGCAAGAGGCAAGGGTGCCCATAATCACCTCTGCTCTTTGCATTGGGGATAGAACCCTTAGTGAAGGCAATCAGGCAGGTGGAGAAGATATAGGGAATTGATCTTAGGGAATCAAGGCATAAGTTAGCGCTCTTTGCCGATGATATTACCCTCCTGCTGACTTCTCCTAAAACATCAGTTCCAGCTGTCCTAAATTTTCTCACACAGTTTGGAGACATAAGTGACTAAGACTAAAGCCCCAATCATAGGAATATCTAGCAAAGATGTGACTTTTCTCAAGAGAAACTTTAGTTTTAGTTGATCAGTGGATTGCATAAAGCACCTAGGAATTTACTTTAGCCCTGATGTCCCCACTTCTATATCCAAGAATTTTAAAGAGAGATTACCAGAGTTTAGATAACTCTTGAATTCCTGTGAGTTTACAGAGATATCTTGGTCCGGGACAATAGCAGCGATCAAGATGTCGTTCCTCCCAAAACTCACCTACTTATTTCCTTTTATACCGTTACAAATCCCCAGGTTCATCCTTAATAGGCTACAAGGCTTAGGGGTAGATTTACCAATGTCTGTCCAACATGATAAGTTGTAGCTTATCATGTACAACTGTCATCGCTGAATGCCAACAGCATACGCTCTCAGCATTTATCATTGCACAAGCAGTTCACCAGAACTGCTTGTGCAATGCCGCCCCCTGCAGTCGCTAGCAAGGGGTGTCAATCAGCCCAATCGTATAGGATAGGGAGGATTGAAGACCACAGCCTCAGAGGCAGGGGACAAAGACCGCTGTTTCATAACTGCTGTTTCCGGCTAGCCTGAAGGAACATGTGGAAACAAGGGGAACAAGGGCCATTTGGCAGTTGTTAAATCGACCCCTTAGTGTCTGTTTATATCTGAAAAGGAAAGAGGCCTAGAGTCTCCAGACATAAACTACAAAAGGCAGTTAGACAGGGGGGGGGACTGGCCCTGCCCAACATCATACAGTACCATGATGCTTCCAGACTGTGTCACATTATGGGTTGGAGTTCCACTGACCACCCCATTAGGTGGCAGGAGGTAGAGAGGGACTTAATACTGGCCAATCTCAGACTGACAGATCTCATATGGATCCCCTCATATTACAGGGGAAAATAGGTATTGACCACCTCATAATCTTAGATGCACTTCTCTTCTGGGATAAACATAGACATTCTTGTAACATAGCTCCAAATTCCTTCTCCAACACACTCATTAGTCAGCATAGTAATTTGTCTCAGGGAAATCCCCATACATTTTTGGCAGAACCTTGGAAATCTAGTGATTGAGGATTTAATAGATAATTAGACATGTCTTACCCCACCCTCCCCGCTTTTCATTAAGAGATTTTCAGTTCCCACTAGACTTAATTTTTTTGTTGTTGTTGAAAGAAGACACAAGGGGGAGGACTAATTAGGAGTGCTGTTGGTTGAGGGGACATAAAGGGAACTCTATCTTTTGTTTACTCTCTTCTAACAAATGATGTTATGCCTACCAAATCTGGCTCACAGTTAGCATGGGAGAGAGATATCGGGGTTAAGGTGGACACCAAAGTATGGTTCAGGGAAATACTAGTAGCCAAAAAATTTCTTCACTGTATGGCCTTATGGGAGCTACATTACAAAATTATAGTTAGATGACACCTAGTCCCGAGTTGCTTACATTGGATTTTTAAAAACTCCTCTCCTTTATGTTGGAGGGAGTGCGGACAGGTGGGAACATGGACTCATGTGTGGTGGGATTGCCCCAAAATTAGGCCCCTTTGGAGGGAGTGTTTTGGACTCCTAAAGGACTTAAATTACAATCTACCTTGTAGATTGGATTTGGGCCTACTCCATCTCAAATTTCCAAAATTGCCAGAAGCACGAAAAATATTTATTTTATACTTCTTCACAGCAGTCAAATTAACAATAGCCAGAGATTGGAAACAAACTCATCCTCCTGCACTCCATAGAATTATTGACCTCATTAAATACATCAAGAAAATGGAGTTTTATGTTTTTGGCCTCTTAGATAAGTTGGATCTACACCATGACATTTGGGTGCATTGGTCAGAATTTTTTTGAGGATTAATCACAAGAATGCATTGGTCTTGGACTCACTTTCCCCCCTCCTTTTTTTTTCCTCTTCCTCCCTCTACCTTTCGCTCCTTCTCCCCGTATGCAATCCTTCCTTTCCCTTTACAGTCTGGAGGATGTACTTTATCCTTTTTAACTGAGTTGATTTGTAACAACATAGTAATCATGATACCCACACTTATAGAATCATAATCCTATGGCAACGATAAGCCAACACTTACAACCTATTTCCATTCCCCACAAAAAGAGATCGCGATTAGGATTCACTTTCTTAAATTTCTTAGTATCACCCTACTAGACGAAATAGCTACTAATTGAGTTCCAATAAATTCCCCACCCTTAGAAAATAAGTTATAAGTAATATAAGACCTTACCATGATCTATTGTCTTTCCATAATTTATCCAACATTAAAAACTAAGATGTATCTCATACCATGTATATTGTTATTTTTGTATATCAAGCGGCATCCTGAATTGCTCATATTATTTTTATATTTGTATGCTTATACACTTTGTAGCATTTATCAAAAGTTTACATATATGTTTTGCTCAATACCTTAATAAAAAAACTCTTTGAGTCAGAAGTGGTTTCTGCTTAATGTGTTTCAAATTCATCTGTTGCAGAATATTAAATATATGAAAATGTGTTCCCTTAGGTGTAGTTTTGCCTCATCCATTTTCCCTGAAATCTGCTCATTTAAATGGTCTGATCCTGCAAGAAGAGCAGACCTATTTATCTTATATTCTTATTTATACACACACGAAGATCAATACTGAAATTTTGGCATAGCAAGTAATTGGGAAAACATTAAAGGGACAGTCTACTTATGAGCTACTTGCTTGAGCACATTGTAATTTTAAAGGGACAGTCTACTTGAACATTTTTATTGTTTAAAAAGATAGATAACGCCTTAACTACTCATTCCCTAGCTTTGTAAAACCAACATTATACTGTATAACATCTAAACCCTTGCAGGCCACCTCTTATCTCAGTGCATTTTATTAGCTTGTTACAGTCAGAAAGTGCTAGTTCATGTGTGCCATAAAGATAATATTGTGCTCATTCCAGTGGAGTTATGCATGAACCAGCACTAATTGGCTAAAATGCAAGTTTGTAAAAAGAACTGAGATAAAGGGGCAGTCTAAAGATACAGTACTTTGATACAAGATAATAGCTGCAACTCTTCTGGGCAAGCTTTCCACAAGATTTGGGAAAGTGTCTTTGGAAGTGACAGTCTGGCCTGCAATTAGTAATCCAATTTGTCCCAAAGGTGTACAGTGGGGTTGAGGTCAGGGTTCTGTGTTCCTACTCATCAGACTCACCAAAACACAACATTATGGACCTTGCTTTGTGCACAGGGGCACAGTCATGCTGGAACAGGAAAGGCCATTCCCAAACAGTTGCCACAATGTGGGGAGCACCCAAAAATCTAAAATGCCTTTGCATCCTGTAGTATTGATGACCCTTTACTGAAACTAAGGGGCCTAGCCTAAACCCTGAAAAACATTGCCAGACCATTATCCCAAACAAACTTTACAGTAGGTATTATGCATTACGGTAGGTAGTATTCTTCAATTACACTGCCAGATAGTGAAGTGTGATTCATCACTCCAGTAATCAAGTTTCTACCGCTCCAGTGCTGATGTGCTATATGCCACTCCAGCTGAGGCTTGGCATTGCACATGTCGATGTGAGACTTGTTTACAGCTGCTTGTCCACAGAAACCCATTTCATGAAGGTCCTGGTTCATAGTTTTTGTGCTGATATTGCTTTCAGAGGCAGTTTGGAACTCTGTAGTAAATATTGAAACAGTTGATATGCGATTTCAGAACTCTGCCCCACTTGCATGGTCTACCCCTTTGTGGAAGCTTCGGCGAAACGTTTCAGATGAGCAGTGGGGTCTGAGGTATGCATGTCCTTAACAGGTCTGTTGTTTTATTGGTAATTTATACAATAGCTATATTACGAGTCTGCTTTTAAACGCCCGCTGGTATTACGAGTCTTGAAGGTACAGGTGTACCGCTCACTTTATTGGCCAGACTCGAAAATACCGCAAATCTACTTACGTCAATTAAGTATCCTCTTTTTTCAATGGGACTTGCATAGCGCCGGAATTACGAGTCTTCCAAAAAGTGAGCGGTACAGCCTCTCCTGTCAAGACTGATACCGCATTTAAAAGTCAGTAGTTAAGAGTTTTATGGGCTAACGCCGTAGCATAAAACTCTTAACTAAAGTGCTAAAAAGTACACTAACACCCATAAATTACCTATTAACCCCTAAACCGAGGCCCCCCACATTGCAAACATTAAAATACATTTTTTAACCCCTAATCTGCCGAACCGGACATAGCCGCCACTATAAAAAATATATTAACCCCTAAACTGCCGCACTCCCGCATCACAAACGCTAGTTAAATTTTATTAACCCTAACATCGCCGACACCTACCTACATTTATTAACCCCTAATCTGCCGCCCCCAACGTCGCCGCAAATATATTAAATGTATTAACCCCTAAATCTAAGTCTAACCCTAACCCTAACACCCCCTAACTTAAATATAATTACAATAAATCTAAATAAAATTACTACAATTAACTAAATTATTCCTATTTAAAACTAAATAATTACCTATAAAATAAACCATAAGCTAGCAACAATTGTATCTAGCTTAGGGTTTATTTTTATTTTACAGGCAACTTTGTATTTATTTTAACTAGGTAGACTAGTTATTAAATAGTTATTAACTATTTAATAGCTACCTAGTTAAAATAAAGACACATTTACCTGTAAAATAAAACCTAACCTAAGTTACAATTACACTTAACACTACACTATAATTAAATTAATTACCTAAACTAAACACAATTAAATACAATTAAATACAATTATCTAAAGTACGGGGAAAAACCCCCACTAAATTACAGAAAATAATAAACAAATTACAAGTTTTTAAAACTAATTACACCTAATCTAATCCCCCTAATAAAATAAAAAAGGCCCCCAAAATAATAAAAAGCCCTACCCTATACTACATTACAAATAGTCCTTACAACGGCCTTTTGCGGGGCATTGCCCCAAAGTAATCAGCTCTTTTACCTGTAAAAAAAAGTACAATACCCCCCAACATTAAAACCCACCACCCACACAACCAACCCTACTCTAAAACCCACCCAATACCCCCTTAATAAAACCTAACACTAACCCCTTGAAGATACCCCTACCTTGAGAAGTCTTCACCCAACCGGGCCGAAGTCCTCAACGAAGCCGGGCGAAGTGGTCCTCCAGACGGGCAGAAGTCTTCATCCAAGCCGGGAAGAAGAGGTCCTCCAGACGGGCAGAAGTCTTCATCCAGGTGGCATCTGCTATCTTCATCCATCTGGCATGGAGCGGCTCCATCTTCAAGACATCCGACGCGGAGCATCCTCTTCAAACGAAGTCCAACTGAAGAATGAAGGTTCCCTTAAATGACGTCATCCAAGATGGCGTCCCTTCAATTCCGATTGGCTGATAGAATTCTATCAGCCAATCGGAATTAAGGTAGAAAAAATCCTATTGGCTGATGCAATCAGCCAATAGGATTGAGTTGGCATTCTATTGGCTGATTGGATCAGCCAATAGAATGAAAGCTCAACCCTATTGGCTGATTGCATCAGCCAATAGGATTTTTTCTACCTTAATTCCGATTGGCTGATAGAATTCTATCAGCCAATCGGAATTGAAGGGACGCCATCTTGGATGATGTCATTTAAAGGAACCTTCATTCTTCAGTTACATTGTATCTAGCTTAGGGTTTATTTTATTTTGCAGGCAAGTTTGTTTTTATTTTAACTAGGTAGAATAGTTAATAAATAGTTATTAACTATTTACTAACTACCTAGATAAAATAAATACAAATTTACCTGTAAAATAAAACCTAACCTGTCTTACACTAACACCTAACCTTACACTACAATTAAATCAATTACCTATATTAAAAACAAATACCTAAATTACAAAAAACAAACAAACACTAAATTACACAAAATAAAAAACAAATTACAAGATATTTAAACTAATTACACCTAATCTAATAGCCTAAAAAAGCCCCCCAAAATAAAAAAAACCCTAGCCTAAACTAAACTACCAATAGCCCTTAAAAGGGCATTTTGCGGGGCATTGCCCAAAAGAAATCAGTTATTTTACCTGTAAAAATATACAAACAACCCCCCAACAGTAAAACCCACCACCCACATAATCAACCCCCCAAATAAAACCCTAACTAAAAAACCTAAGCTCCCCATTACCCTGAAAAAAGGTATTTGGATGGGCATTGCCCTTAATAGGGCATTTAGCTCTATTGCGGCCCAAACCCTAACCTAAAAATAAAACCCATCCAATAAACCCTTTAAAAAAAACTAACACTAACCCCCTGAAGATCCACTTACAGTTTTGAAGAGCCGACATCCATCCTCAACGAAGCCAGGAGAAGTCCTTAACAAAGCGGCAAGAAGTTCTCAACGAAGCCGGGAGACGTCCTCAACGAAGCAGCAAGAAGTCCTCAATGAAGCCAGGAGAAGTCTTCATCCAAGCCGGGAGAAGTGGTCCTCCAGACGGCAGAAGTCTTCATCTAGACGGCATCTTCTATCTTCATCCATCCAGCGCGGAGCGGGTCCATCTTCAAGACATCCGGCGCGGAGAATCCTCTTCTTAAGATGACTCCCGACGAATGAAGGTTCCTTTAAGGGACATCATCCAAGATGGCGTCCCTTAGATTCCGATTGGCTGATAGAATTCTATCAGATAATCGGAATTAAGGTTGAGAAAATCCTATTGGCTGATGCAGTCACACTAACCCCCGAAGATCCACTTACAGTTTTTGAAGACCGGACATCCTCAACGAAGCTGGGAGAAATCTTCATCCAGACGACATCTTCTATCTTCATCCTTCCGAAGCGGAGCGGCTCCATCCTCTTCTTTCGATGGGTCTTGAAGAATTAAGTTTCCTTTAAATTACGTAATCCAAGATGGCGTCCCTTGAATTCCGATTGGCTGATAGAATTCTATCAGCCAATCAGAATTAAAGGGTAAAAAATCAGCCAATAGAATGCAAGCTCAATTCTATTGGCTGATTGTTAGTTTTTTTTTAAGGGTTTATTGGGTTGGGGGGGGGTTTTATATTAGGGACTTTGGGCAACGTAAAAGAGCTAAATGCCCTTTTAAGGGCAATGCCCATCCAAATGCCCTTTTCAAGGCAATGGGGAGCTTAGGTTTTTTAGGTAGGTTTTTTTGGGGGGGGTTGGTTGTGTGGGTGGTGGGTTTTACTGTTGGGGGGTTGTTTGTATTTTTTTTTTACAGGTAAAAGAGCTGATTTCTTTGGGGCAATGTCCCGCAAAAGGCCCTTATAAGGGCCATTGGCAGTTTAGTGTAGCCTAGGGGTTTTTTTTGTTTTGGGTTGGCTTTTTTATTTTGATAGGGCTATTAGATTAGGTGTAATTAGTTTAAATATTTGATCATTTCTTTTTTCTTTTGTGTAATTTAGTGTTTATTAGTTTTTTGTAATTTAGATAAATGTATTTTGTTAATTTAATTTATTTAATTTTAGTGTAATGTTAGGTTTTAGTGTAAGACAGGTAAGGTTTTATTTTACAGGTAAGTTTGTATTTATTTTAACTAGGTAGCTAGTAAATAGTTAATAACTATTTACTAACTAGTCTACGTAGTTAAAATAAATACAAACTTAGCTGTGAAATAAAAATAAAACCTAAGATAGCTACAATGTAACTATTATTGTAGCTAGCTTAGGGTTTATTTTACAGGTAAGTATTTAGTCTTAAATAGGTATTATTTAGGTAATAATAGTAATTTTTATTTAGATTTATTTTAATTATATTAAAGTTATGGGTGTTAGGCTTAGGTTTAGGGGTTAATATATTTATTTAGTGTTAGTGATGTGGGAGGCCATAGGTTTAGGGATTAATAACTTTAGTATAGTGGCAGCGGCGACATTGGGGGTGGCAGATTAGGGGTTAATAAGTGTAGGTAGGTATCAACTAAGTTGGGTCGGCAGATTAGGGGTTAATAAGTGTAGGTAGGTGACGACGTTGGGGGCAACAGATTAGGGGTTAATAAGTGTAGGTGGGTGGCGGCGACGTTGGGGGCAGCAGATTAGGGGTTAATAAGTGTAGGTAGGGGGCGGCGACGTTGGGGCAGCAGATTAGGGGTTAATAAGTGTAGGTAGGTGGCGGAGACGTTGGGGCAGCAGATTAGGGGTTAATAAGTGTAGGTGGGTGGCGGCGACATTGGGGGAGGCAGATTAGGGGTTAATAAGTGTAGGTGGGTGGCGGCGACATTGGGGGCGGCAGATTAGGGGTTAATAAGTGTAGGTGGGTGGCGGCAACATTGGGGGCGGCCGATTAGGGGTTAATAAGTTTAGGTGGGTGGCGGCGACTTTTGGGGCTGCAGATTAGGGGTTAATAAGTGTAGGTGGATGTTGGTGATGTTGGGGGCAGCAGATTAGGGGTGTTTAGACTCAGGGTTTATGTTAGGGTGTTAGGTTTAAACATACATTTTCTTTCCCCATAGGACTCAATGGGGCTGCGTTACGGAGCTTTACACTCCATTATTGCAGGTGTTAAGCTTTTTTTTAGCCGGCTCTCCCCATTGATATCTATGGGGAAATTGTGCACGAGCACGTAAAACCAGCTCAAAGCAGCAGTGGTATTTGTGTGCGGTATGGAGCTCAATGCTGCCATATTGCCCACAAATGCCGTTTTTTTGCAAACCTGTAATAGCAGCGCTATTAAAGGTAAACGGTGGAAATAACTTGCAGGTTATTACCGATCCACTCATAACGCAAAACTAGTTATTTTTGGTAATTTAGTATTTTTTGTATTTTAGTATTTTTAATATTTTGTAACTGTAGATTTCATTTTTTTAGTAACTTACTATCTACAAAGAGCAGCGCAACTAAATGCTAAACCACAGGAAAAATAGCCTATCAAAACCAAATAGAAAAAAAGGGAAATAATAATTGCCACTATTAGCCTATTCTTAACCAATATAAAATACCAAAAATGAAAAATGTTTAAAATACTTAAAATAAATATTACTTAGCATAAGGAATTATAGTCAAATATAAGTCAAAGTGTCATCACCTGAAATACATTCCACCTATTGTGTTATATATACATATAAATGTCACCGTTGTGGTATAGGTGAATTTCAAAAGTCCCAGTGGAATTGCTCTCAGGATCGAATAGGATAAGTCTTATATGACCCAGATGTCAGGTCCGTTCACTTTGATAGTGAGCACCCACTTGTAAGTCTTCTCTCGAAATCGTTCCGGTGCCGCTGATTGCAAGATCCCGATTGTGGTTGGATCTTTTCAAGACAGAACTGCAAAAGAAAGAAGAACAAACGCATCCGCGATTCACTGTATCAGCTTTTATTTCAGTCACATCCCTGACTATGACAAAATGCACACTTACACGAATACAAGATACACGAATAAAATATGCCCATAGTGGGCGCGATCAAATATAAGGCGCAGGTTTCGGCACAAGCATGGGAACCCGCGCCGCCCGTAATTTCACCTCGCACATCAGGGTATTACATATACTGCGCCATTAGATGCTAAAGTGGCGTAAGTAGGACAAACTGACGATCTTCTCAATTGTGCGCAAATACACATTTTAGTCGTCGCAAGTAACTTATGCCAGTATTTTGTCCACGCAAAGTGTCAATAAAGAGTAGTTTTATGCAAATTAGGCTAACACTCATAAAAATGAACTGCGATTTCATATAAAAATGCGACACGTAATTACGCTATTCAAAATTCATATATAAACCCATGCGCAGCCGCCATTTTCTTAAGTGTGTTTGGATGGTTCTTTGAGCTACAGCACACTACACTGGAGTGGAGGATTAGGCAGAGTAGAGAGAGAGGAGCAAACAGAGGAGTTAGGTCGCATTGTTGTTTGATTAAGCTTGTACACTTACACATATTTTTACATATACAAATACACCACACTTTTTGTGATTGTGTGTGATTGAACTGGGAGTGAGTGTGAGTGTGTGTAGTGTGATTTAGTGTGAGGATGGCAGGGAGAGGTAGGGCGGAGGGGAGAGGAGTGGCAGGGAGAGGAGTATTGGAGAGGACAGGAGGAGCAGTGGGGTTCCCCTTAGGGAGTAAGTGGAGTGGGGAGAGAGAGCTAGAAGGGATGATGGGAGGGGAGATGCCCGAGAGCCCCAGAGACCAGGCACATCTAGTGTACACATGTGGACAGAAGGGGGGAGGAGGGAGAGGATAGGGAGGAACCCACACTGCCAGGGATATCACAGGGAGGAAGCCAAGTGTCCATGGAGGATGAGAGGCTGAGATGTCCCAACTTCTCATTTGATGAAAATGTTGCCCTAGTCCAGGCCATCATGGACAATTACAGTGCCCTCTTCAGGCAGGAGAAGGCAAAGGCAGTGCCAAAAGGCGAAAAACGGCATGGTTGGCGGTAGAAGATGCCGTCAACAGTGTGGCCCCGCAGAGAAGGACTGTTGAGGGCCTGAAAAAGCAGTGGAATGACTGCAAGAGGCGGCTCAAAGAAAAGATGGGGCAGGAAGCTATGCACCAAAGGGGAACAGGCGGTGGTCCATCCCTGGACATAGAGTATAACACCTGGCAGGAGATGATACGCAGGTCCCTGAGTATCACAGCAGTCCGTAGACTTCCAGGGGCTCGTGACTCAGGGGCTGCAACCACAGCACATCCTGCTGGTGAGTAACATCCCACACACCAGTATTATATGTATTTGAGATATAACATCCTTTAATATCACACATTCATGTACACAATGAGGAGCATGGTATTTGGCCTACTAACAAAAACATCAACAATTATATTTGACATTAATGCTACTTAACACAATGCAATTCATGATATGAGGTGGAATACTGCAATGCTAACATGTCTCAGAGTAACACAGGCCACAAGCCACATGTAGAGTTTTAAGTAAATGGACACTATAGCCATCGCAATACTTTTAGCTCAATAAAGCAGATTCTGTGCCTACATCAGGCTAAAGTAAATTGTGTGACCATAGTGTCACTTAAAGAACACATTTTTTCCATCATTGACATGTACACATAACTATTGTATGAAACACATACCTGTATACTGCACATATTAAAATCCATCATAGAACAAATCACAATGTGCACATGCATATTATAGCATTTGACATGAGAATCAGTATAGGCCCTAGCATGTATCAATGTACATTGTATGCCCACATGGACATATATCTGACTGTACTAATCCCTCTCATGATTTGACTCCTCCACAGAACCTCCTGTCACAAGGATACAAACAGGCATGCCGCCACCACCACCAGTCACAGGCATGCCGCCACCACCACCATCAGTCTTCAGGCAACCACATGAACAGTATGCTCCCAGGCATGAGCATGGTTGGATGGCTTCAGTTGAGGACCCAGGAGTGATGCCACCACCATTGCCATATGACCCCTGGAAAGATTCCTGGCCAGAGGAATATTCTTCTTTTGGCTTTGAGGGGGAGCCAAGACATCCACAAAGGTTCCATGTATTTACCCCCCCCCCCCCCCAACACAATCTCAGGGCAGTCATGGCTTTTACCCACAGACTATGTCACAAGAAGTGCCAACTGGACAGGCTGAGTGGTCACACACTGGTCATCAGTGGGACTATAAATCAACTAATTGATTACACTCACAGCGCTTGCAGGACCTGTAGCTCCTATCTAGGGTGGGCCCCCACTACCCACGGGAAGGAGTACTATTGAATATAAGTTTAGAAAGGAGCGCCAAAAAAGGCAAGGCCTAGTGTGTGTGTGAGGGATGTATTCACACAATGGTAAAAAGTATCTTTCGTGAGGGCTATGTCCCTATAATTAGCTACAGAGGCTATAGTGGTTACAGAACGATGAGGATAAAAATTATCAATTTTAATACAAACACAAATTACATCACTAAACATGGATCCATGGTACAGTAAAACATATATGTATAAAAACAATTCTTAAAAACAAAAATCTTAAAATATAAGTTAAATACCTGGGGGAATAGATCCCTCCAAGAGCAAGTTGCCCAAAATTTGGTCACTAATTCAAATGATGTAATGGTAATGTCGTTAGAACTGTTATGTATATGGTAGAGGTGGTTAGACTCAACTACCCTCTATAATAATGAATTTAGGGCTACCAAAATAAGGTAGTTCCTATTGTTATTACATATATAGAGAATGCACAGAATCAAAAAATAAGAATTCACAGAGTGGTATATATCACATGTGAAAAAAGAAAAAATATAAAAATATGAAAGAAGGTGATCACAGATTAAACTAGTGTGTACACAAACTAGTGTTGATCAAAAAGTGATTCCAAAAAAGTGATAAAAAAATAGATGGAAAAATAAAAATAATACAAAAATAATGTGTGAAAAATATTAGTGACAAATCACACAGTGAGTGATGTGTGAGATGATGGGTGGAAAAAATAGTGTAAAAGAGTGGAAAAATATATCAAATTGCAGATTAATACAATAAGAAAACAAATTTATATTCCTAAAAAACGTCCCAAAAAGTAAAATTCAGAGTAGTTCCAAATTAGTGTCCATAAAAATCGGATGGTGATGACCTTATGGTGATCCTGATAAAAGTTGTATCCCCAAAAGTGAAAGTTAATGATTCCAATAAATAGTTAAAGTCCTCAAGATTTTGCAATAAACAGTTGCAATCCTTGATATCAAGGCAGAGATAAAAATAAAAATAAAAGTTACAATGTGGGGTAAAAATGAGGAAAAAGTAGATGGCTGGGAAATCCTCAAAACCTAAGGACAGAAAAAAAATAACATAGTATAATAATGTTTATATAATAATAAATCAAGAAATATAGCTCACCATATAGTTGCCAACACGTTTCAGCCCACAGCTTGGGCCTTTCTCAAGACTAATATATGGTTAGGTGAGCAGAGACTTATATACCTGTATGTGGCCAATCAAATTACACTTTAGTTGGCGCCAAAACTAACTATTGACCCCGGAAGTGTTAAACCGGAAGTCTCAGTCCTATACCGGATACAGTATCACTTCTCATAAAAACGGGGCTGTTTATGGTGTTAATATCAGTTATATTATAGCCCAAAATGCCAGCTTATGTGTATACATTATATTCCTGGTATCTGTTTGTCCTCTTAGTACTCATATATCATCATGTGAGCCATTCTTGATCCCCTCCGGTATTTGCGCTAAACTGGATGTTTACCTATGCCCTCTACTTCCGGTTTGAGATTGATACGCCAAACCGGAAGTTAGGGTGCGTGAAACCGGAAGTTTGGTTTCTCTGCATCGTTACCCAGAGGGATAGTCTCTTTGTCTCGGTAATAGGCCCGTGTCTACTTCCGGTAATACTGTGGCTAAAACATCATAAAGTAAATAAACATGTCTATAATAAAATTATTTGGATAAAAATTCCTCATGTCTAAAATTGCGCAATTAACTGTCAGATGGTTTGTGGGTTTGTGTTAAAATGTAAGAACTTGTCACATACTAGAGTATCTTACATATGTAATATATAACGGTATGATTGGAATCTCCCTCTTCTATTCTGTTCCCCCTGATAGAAGAATACATAGGGGAATAGATGAGTATATTAGGCATTGGAGGGCCCTGAGGGACATAGAAATGAGGAGACCTAAGAGGTGCTAGTAGAGTGCAGTCAAAATAAGAATAATATATTACTAGACTCTGTGTAAAAGCTTGGCTCTGAGGGTCCTATAGTGTATTATGATATATTAAGGAACATAGAGATATGGAGATATTTAGGGTGCTAGTTGGGTTTTTTTTCAAAATTAGGAATGTGTGCTACTGGACTCTTGGTTCAAGCCTTTGTTGATGCAATGTGCTTGCTCCATCTAATCCATTTGTATGGTAAATTGCCACTCATTCGATAGAGTCCATATGCTATGTCTATGGAATGATTGTGCTAATTATTGGGGCATACCTGTCCCATGGTGCACCTACATTATTCTATGCTGCCCACTTGTCGTGGGCTACCCCCATTCATCCTGGGTGGTACAGTTATTATGATAGAGTGTCCCATTTGGGGTCTTAGATGCATATATACTTAATAACTTCAATTTTCAGAGGATTTAATTCATTAGAAATTACCCTATGTAGGGGATTTGGTAGATTATGAGTCGCTCTGTATATTTTCATAGAAACTCGTTCTGTTAACTAGACTTGGATTCATCAGCATTTTGTGACTCGTTGTATTGATGATCTCAGGATATTGTTTATTTCAAATTTAATAGGTGGGAAAGGTCTTCCTTGTTATTTAGAACTTTGGTAAAAAGACAATCTAATTCAAAGATCCATCTTGACTCTGATATCAAGAGTTGCTTTTCATAGTCCCCTCCCCTCCAATTCGGTTTTATTGTTTGAATCCCGTAGAAACTTAGATCTTTCATATTGCCTTTGTGTTGGAGTGCAAAATGCCTGTATAGGGCAGTCTCTGTGTTGCCATGTTCAATTTGTAATAGGTGTTCCTGAATCCTATCTTTCAGGCACCTAGATGTCTGACCGACATACTGGAGGCCACAACTGCACTGTACTATATAAATTATTCACTTGTTGCTGCATCTAATCAAATCTTTGATTACATGTTTCTTATTGGAGTAGTGAGAGAGGAAATATTTAGTCTTCAGGACTCTCTTACATGCCTTGCAGCTGGGGCACGGGAAAAAACCTTTGATGTGTTTGCCTGATACATCTCTCTCTTCTGCTGTTCTTAGGCGTGGAATACTTGGAGACAGTATAGTTTTAAGATTGTTAGATTTCCTATAGATGAATCTAGGCCTGTCCATGAGTGTCTCTCCTATAATATCGTCGTTCTTAAGTATATGCCAATGTCTTTCCAGAATTTTCTCTATAGTTCGCCTGTTCTCACTGTACTAGGTGATGAAAGTGACATCTATAGAGTTGGTGTTGTTTTCGATCATCACATTTTCCTTGTTCCTATATTTCAGTAGTTCTTTGTGGTCTCTTCTTCTTACTTCTTCTATGTCCTTATTTAGTTTATCTTCTCCATATCCTCTTTCTAGAAATCGTAACTTAAGTTCTTTGGCCTGTGTTTCCCATAGGGTTGAATCTGAACAGTTCTTTTTTAATCTCAGTAACTGCCCCTTGGGTATGTTCTCCTCCCATCTTACGTGATGGCAGCTGTCCCTGTGGATGTAATTGTTACAATCCACGGGTTTGAAGTATGTGGAGGTCTTAAGTTTCCCATCTTCTACTGTTATTTTCAAATCCAAAAATGTAATTTCCGTACTGCTGATCTCATGGGTGAATCTTAGGTTGCAGATGTTCTCATTCATGACATTGATAGTATGCTCGAGGTCTTCCTTGGAGCCTTTCCATATTATAAGGATGTCGTCTCTATATGTATTATAGGAGACTTTTTGATCAACACTAGTTTGTGTACACACTAGTTTAATCTGTGATCACCTTCTTTCATATTTTTATATTTTTTCTTTTTTCACATGTGATATATACCACTCTGTGAATTCTTATTTTTTGATTCTGTGCATTCTCTATATATGTAATAACAATAGGAACTACCTTATTTTGGTAGCCCTAAATTCATTATTATAGAGGGTAGTTGAGTCTAACCACCTCTACCATATACATAACAGTTCTAACGACATTACCATTACATCATTTGAATTGGTGACCAAATTTTGGGCCACTTGCTCTTGGAGGGATCTATTCCCCCAGGTATTTAACTTATATTTTAAGATTTTTGTTTTTAAGAATTGTTTTTATACATATATGTTTTACTGTACCATGGATCCATGTTTAGTGATGTAATTTGTGTTTGTATTAAAATTGTGATAATTTTTATCCTCATCGTTCTGTAACCACTATAGCCTCTGTAGCTAATTATAGGGACATAGCCCTCACGAAAGATACTTTTTACCATAGTGTGAATACATCCCTCACACACACACTAGGCCTTGCCTTTTTTGGCGCTCCTTTCTAAACTTATATTCAATAGTACTCCTTCCCGTGGGTAGTGGGGGCCCACCCTAGATAGGAGTTACAGGTCCTACAAGCGCTGTGAGTGTAATCAATTCTCTGACATTACAAACCACTCCCCATTTCTCATAAGCAGCTTGTATAAGAGTGCGTTTTTAGTATTTTCTATTCTAGTCACTTTATTTCACTATCTCTGGTACATAACAGACAGAGATGGATTTTACGAAGTCGATCAGGCAAGACATCACCCTAGAGATCAATGGTATATCCATGTCCAATACTAAGACTGGACCGGGTGTAATAGACTTTACCTCTGTGTTTAAGAATCTAGAGAGATTATTAATACAAGAAGTCAAATACAAGGCAGAAATTACCTTTCTAAGAAAATGCCTGGAGCTAAATATCATCCCGAAGGGGCTGATAATTAAGAAAGAGTGTGCTTTCCAATCAGATAACCCAGACTTCACCAAGCAATGGTGTAATATACTCATAACAGCATCAAGGTCACTCATGGAAGCTATTATTGAACATAGAGAGTCTATTCTAAAACAAGTAGACATAGAGATTAAAACAAATGAAGATGATCTGATCGGACCAGAGGGTCATCCGATAGACACCAAAGAAATAGCTGAGAAAAAAGAGAACTTGGAAAGGAGGGTCTCCAAGATTAGAGAAGATATTATAAGCAAAAAAAGCAAGAAATTAAATAGAGAACTCAACCTTATCAGGAACAGTGATGAAAGTCATGCCACTGAAGATACAGAGACAGAAGCCCCACATCCAAATAATTTGGAGCAAAGACCGCCCGCCGACGAAGAATGGACAAAGGTCACGTACAAAAAGAACAGACAGAAACCAAGATTCCAGAATAGAGGTGATCAGGTTTATGAACAAGAACATAACACCCCAAGAGAAAGATACAACGAATTTGAACATAGACAACATCAGAATCAATTCAGGTGGGGAAGAGAAAGACCACCACATATGTTCTACCACAGGAACCAGTGGGGTTATCCACGTCGGCCTAGTGGGGCAATGTACAGGAGGAATCACCACAATGAGGATTTCCATAACCATAGGGAGTCGAACAGTCATATCCCCCATAGACCATTTCACCAAAGGGAGAATTTCCATTCCCCACGCTGGAATCCAGACGAGAGATTCACATATGGATATGACCATTATCCAAGATGGAGGCACAATGACAGACCAACCTATGGGAGTGACTACACCAGACCAAATGAAAGAAGACATTTCGATGCTGGACCTGAGGAAACACCATATACACCTAGCAGGTTTAACAAACAACAATACCAGAATAACCATAACTACCTCTCTAACAACTATAATCACAATAGGAGGGAGCACCAAGGTTATAGGAATACGCCTAATGGCAACCAACCGAGATCTATGGATACACAGAATCGGCTGACCATACAACAAGATTCGAGAATCACGATTGGTACACCAGTCAACAGGGTCATCAGTGAGAAACCAAGCACCACTCTCACAAGCTCAACTTCAGAACATCATTTTTTAGAAGAACACCAGATCACAACCAAGGAACTAGAAAGGACTTCCACAAAAAGAAAGAATTCCAATGCAGACGACTTCCAACATCCTATGGAAAAAAGAAAAATCATAGAGGAAAGAGGGGCGGAAGGAGAATAAATGCCAACAAGCAAAAACCAAAAATCCTGAGAAGAAAGATACTCCTAAAGGGATTTTCAATCTCAGCACTACTACTCTAACAGAGCAAGAGAATTCAGTTTTGAGTTATGGACTCTCCTTCGCACCCTCCAAAAGTCTCAACAAATTCGATACTTTTGTAAATATCAAACAGTTTGTAAGGAAATTGAAGCTAAAGCGACATTTCATGAAATCTCCGATTGAATATAATACAAGACCTTTGGAAATGAGATCAAATTTGCAATCTGGCTTAGATCCATACCAGCTCTCTGACCTCAAACCCAGGTCATCGTTTTATCCCACCCAAAGCAAGGGTAATGCTATAGAAACCTTTGAGACCATAGTATGCAGCGATCTGAAGAACATCAGCCAAAACCGATTGAACAAGTACAAACACAACCTCACGAAAAGTCAAATGCAAACTATTAGAACACTAGAGAAAAACAAAGACTTGGTGATCAAACCCGCAGATAAAGGTGGCGGGATTGTGGTAGGAGGGTATAAATATGAATTAGAAGGTATACTAGGGGAGGCACATGACAACGGAATTCTCAACAATAAAGAATACAGTTATATCAACATCAAACACCCTGTCACCCCTGTCTTCTATTACCTCCCCAAAATTCATAAGACACTCACCAACCCTCCGGGAAGACCGATCATATCAGGTATCGGGTCCTTATCCAGCAATCTGTCTGAATATTTAGAAAGAAATCTACAGAAATATGTGTTACAATTACCATCTTACATAAGAAATTCCACACAAGAATTAAACATATTGGAGAACATAGAATGGATGGATAACTATCTACTTGTCACCTGTGACGTCAACACCCTGTACACCAGCATACCGCATGAAGAAGGTCGGGAGGCGATAGAATACTTCCTAGGAAAGGATGACACAGTACCGGAACTCCAGAAGAGATTTATCTTAGAGGGAATCAGCTATATTCTGACACACAACTACTTTAACCATGATGGGAAGTTTTATAGACAGCTGTGTGGCACAGCTATGGGGACCAGGTTCGCGCCGAGCTATGCGAATCTTTGCATGGGCAAGTGGGAACACATATTCTGGGAGTCCTGCCCAGCCGGCGCGGACCTGGTCTCCTATCATAGATATATAGACGACATCCTTATAATATGGAAAGGCTCCAAGGAAGACCTCGAGCATACCATCAATGTCATGAATGATAACATCTGCAACCTAAGATTCACCCATGAGATCAGCAGTACGGAAATTACATTTTTGGATTTGAAAATAACAGTAGAAGATGGGAAACTTAAGACCTCCACATACTTCAAACCCGTGGATTGTAACAATTACATCCACAGGGACAGCTGCCATCACGTAAGATGGAAGGAGAACATACCCAAGGGGCAGTTACTGAGATTAAAAAAGAACTGCTCAGATTCAACCCTATGGGAAACACAGGCCAAAGAACTTAAGTTACGATTTCTAGAAAGAGGATATGGAGAAGATAAACTAAATAAGGACATAGAGGAAGTAAGAAGAAGAGACCGCAAAGAACTACTGAAATATAGGAACAAGGAAAATGTGATCGAAAATAACACCAACTCTATAGATGTCGCTTTCATCACCCAGTACAGTCAGAACAGGCGAACTATAGAGAAAATTCTGGAAAGACATTGGCATATACTTAAGAACGACGATATTATAGGAGAGACACTCATGGACAGGCCTAGATTCATCTATAGGAAATCTAACAATCTTAAAACTATAATGTCTCCAAGTATTCCACGCCTAAGAACAGCAGAAGAGAGAGATGTATCAGGCAAACACATCAAAGGTTTTTTCCCGTGCCCCAGCTGCAAGGCATGTAAGAGAGGCCTGAAGACTAAATATTTCCTCTCTCACTACTCCCATAAGAAACATGTAATCAAAGATTTGATTAGATGCAGCAACAAGGGAGTAATTTATATAGTACAGTGCAGTTGTGGCCTCCAGTATGTCGGTCAGACATCTAGGTGCCTGAAAGATAGGATTCGGGAACACCTATTACAAATTGAACATGGCAACACAGAGACTGCCCTATACAGGCATTTTGCACTCCAACACAAAGGCAATATGAAAGATCTAAGTTTCTACGGGATACAAACAATAAAACCGAATTGGAGGGGAGGGGACTATGAAAAGCAACTCTTGATATCAGAGTCAAGATGGATCTTTGAATTAGATTGTCTTTTTCCCAAAGGTCTAAATAACAAGGAAGACCTTTCCCACCTATTAAATTTGAAATAAACAATATCCTGAGATCATCAATACAACGAGTCACAAAATGCTGATGAATCCAAGTCTAGTTAACAGAACAAGTTTCTATGAAAATATACAGAGCGACTCATAATCTACTAAATCCCCTACATAGGGTAATTTCTAATGAATTAAATCCTCTGAAAATTGAAGTTATTAAGTATATATGCATCTAAGACCCCAAATGGGACACTCTATCATAATAACTGTACCACCCAGGATGAATGGGGGTAGCCCACGACAAGTGGGCAGCATAGAATAATATAGGTGCACCATGGGACAGGTATTCCCCAATAATTAGCACAATCATTCCATAGACATAGCATATGGACTCTATCGAATGAGTGGCAATTTACCATACAAATGGATTAGATGGAGCAAGCACATTGCATCAACAAAGGCTTGAACCAAGAGTCCAGTAGCACACATTCCTAATTTTGAAAAAAAAAAAACAACTAGCACCCTAAATATCTCCATATCTCTATGTTCCTTAATATATCCTAATACACTATAGGAGCCTCAGAGCCAAGCTTTTACACAGAGTCTAGTAATATATTATTCTTATTTTGACTGCACTCTACTAGCACCTCTTAGGTCTCCTCATTTCTATGTCCCTCAGGGCCCTCCAATGCCTAATATACTCATCTATTCCCCTATGTATTCTTCTATCAGGGGGAACAGAATAGAAGAGGGAGATTCCAATCATACCGTTATATATTACATATGTAAGATACTCTAGTATGTGACAAGTTCTTACATTTTAACACAAACCCACAAACCATCTGACAGTTAATTGCGCAATTTTAGACGTGAGGAATTTTTATCCAAATAATTTTATTATAGACATGTTTATTTACTTTATGATGTTTTAGCCACAGTATTACCGGAAGTAGACACGGGCCTATTACCAAGACAAAGAGACTATCCCTCTGGGTAACGATGCAGAGAAACCAAACTTCCGGTTTCACGAACCCTAACTTCCGGTTTGGCGTATCAATCTCAAACCGGAAGTAGAGGGCATAGGTAAACATCCGGTTTAGCGCAAATACCAGAGGGGATCAAGAATGGCTCACATGATGATATATGAGTACTAAGAGGACAAACAGATACCAGGAATATAATGTATACACATAAGCTGGCATTTTGGGCTATAATATAACTGATATTAACACCATAAACAGCCCCGTTTTTATGAGAAGTGATACTGTATCCGGTATAGGACTGAGACTTCCGGTTTAACACTTCCGGGGTCAATAGTCAGTTTTGGCGCCAACTAAAGTGTAATTTGATTGACCACATACAGGTATATAAGTCTCTGCTTACCTAACCATATATTAGTCTTGAGAAAGGCCCAAGCTGTGGGCCGAAACACGTTGGCAACTATATGGTGAGCTATATTTCTTGATTTATTATTATATAAACATTATTATACTATGTTATTTTTTTCTGTCCTTAGGTTTTGAGGATTTCCCAGCTATCTACTTTTTCCTCATTTTTACCCCACATTGTAACTTTTATTTTTATTTTTATCTCTGCCTTGATATCAAGGATTGCAACTGTTTATCTATTCAAAATCTTGAGGACTTGAACTATTTATTGGAATCATTAACTTTCACTTTAATTTTGGGGATACAACTTTTATCAGGATCACCATAAGGTCATCACCATCCGATTTTTATGGACACTAATTTGGAACTACTCTGAATTTTACTTTTTGGGACATTTTTTAGGAATATAAATTTGTTTTCTTATTGTATTAATCTGCAATTTGATATATTTTTCCACTCTTTTACACTATTTTTTCCACCCATCATCTCACACATCACTCACTGTGTGATTTGTCACTAATATTTTTCACACATTATTTTTGTATTATTTTTATTTTTCCATCTATTTTTTATCACTTTTTTGGAATCACTTTTTGATCAACACTAGTTTGTGTACACACTAGTTTAATCTGTGATCACCTTCTTTCATATTTTTATATTTTTTCTTTTTTCACATGTGATATATACCACTCTGTGAATTCTTATTTTTTGATTCTGTGCATTCTCTATATATGTAATAACAATAGGAACTACCTTATTTTGGTAGCCCTAAATTCATTATTATAGAGGGTAGTTGAGTCTAACCACCTCTACCATATACATAACAGTTCTAACGACATTACCATTACATCATTTGAATTAGTGACCAAATTTTGGGCCACTTGCTCTTGGAGGGATCTATTCCCCCAGGTATTTAACTTATATTTTAAGATTTTTGTTTTTAAGAATTGTTTTTATACATATATGTTTTACTGTACCATGGATCCATGTTTAGTGATGTAATTTGTGTTTGTATTAAAATTGTGATAATTTTTATCCTCATCGTTCTGTAACCACTATAGCCTCTGTAGCTAATTATAGGGACATAGCCCTCACGAAAGATACTTTTTACCATAGTGTGAATACATCCCTCACACACACACACTAGGCCTTGCCTTTTTTGGAGCTCCTTTCTAAACTTATATTCAATAGTGCTCCTTCCCGTGGGTAGTGGGGGCCAACCCTAGATAGGAGCTACAGGTCCTACAAGCGCTGTGAGTGTAATCAATTCTCTGACATTACAAACCACTCCCCATTTCTCATAAGCAGCTTGTATAAGAGTGCGTTTTTAGTATTTTCTATTCTAGTCACTTTATTTCACTATCTCTGGTACATAACAGACAGAGATGGATTTTACGAAGTCGATCAGGCAAGACATCACCCTAGAGATCAATGGTATATCCATGTCCAATACTAAGACTGGACCGGGTGTAATAGACTTTACCTCTGTGTTTAAGAATCTAGAGAGATTATTAATACAAGAAGTCAAATACAAGGCAGAAATGACCTTTCTAAGAAAATGACTGGAGCTAAATGTCATCCCGAAGGGGCTGATAATTAAGAAAGAGTGTGCTTTCCAATCAGATAACCCAGACTTCACCAAGCAATGGTGTAATATACTCATAACAGCATCAAGGTCACTCATGGAAGCTATTATTGAACATAGAGAGTCTATTCTAAAACAAGTAGACATAGAGATTAAAACAAATGAAGATGATCTGATCGGACCAGAGGGTCATCCGATAGACACCAAAGAAATAGCTGAGAAAAAAGAGAACTTGGAAAGGAGGGTCTCCAAGTTTAGAGAAGATATTATAAGCAAAAAAAGCAAGAAATTAAATAGAGAACTCAACCTTATCAGGAACAATGATGAAAGTCATGCCACTGAAGATACAGAGACAGAAGCCCCACATCCAAATAATTTGGAGGAAAGACCACCCGCCGACGAAGAATGGACAAAGGTCACGTACAAAAAGTGATCAGGTTTATGAATAAGAACATAACACCCCAAGAGAAAGATACAACCAATTTGAACATAGACAACATCAGAATCAATTCAGGTGGGGAAGAGAAAGACCACCACATATGTTCTACCACAGGAACCAGTGGGGTTATCCACGTCGGCCTAGTGGGGCAATGTACAGGACGAATCACCACAATGATGATTTCCATAACCATAGGGAGTCGAACAGTCATATCCCCCATAGACCATTTCACCAAAGGGAGAATTGCCATTCCCCACACTGGAATCCAGACAAGAGATTCACATATGGATATGACCATTATCCAAGATGGAGGAACAATGACAGACCAACCTATGGGAGTGACTACACCAGACCAAATGAAAGAAGACATTTTGATGCTGGACCTGAGGAAACACCATATACACCTAGCAGGTTTAACAAACAACAATACCAGAATAACCATAACTACCTCTCTAACAACTATAATCACAATAGGAGGGAGCACCAAGGTTATAGGAATACGCCTAATGGCAACCAACCGAGATCTATGGATACACAGAATCGGGTGACCATACAACAAGATTTGAGACCCACGATTGGTACACCAGTCAACAGGGTCATCAGTGAGAAACCAAGCACCACTCTCACAAGCTCGACTTCAGGACATCATTTTTTAGAAGAACACCAGATCACAAACAAGGAACTAGAAAGGACTTCCACAAAAAGAAAGAATTCCAATGCAGACGACTTCCAACATCCTATGGAAAAAAGAAAAATCATAGAGGAAAGAGGGGCGGAAGGAGAATAAATGCCAACAAGCAAAAACCAGAGTCCAAAAATCCCGAGAAGAAAGATACTCCTAAAGGGATTTTCAATCTCAGCACTACTACTCTAACAGAGCAAGAGAATTCAGTTTTGAGTTATGGACTCTCCTTCGCACCCTCCAAAAGTCTCAACAAATTCGATACTTTTGTAAATATCAAACAGTTTGTAAGGAAATTGACGCTAAAGCGACATTTCATGAAATCTCCGATTGAATATAATACAAGACCTTTGGAAATGAGATCAAATTTGCAATCTGGCTTAGATCCATACCAGCACTCTGACCTCAAACCCAGGTCATCGTTTTATCCCACCCAAAGCAAGGGTAATGCTATAAAAACCTTTGAGACCATAGTATGCAGCGATCTGAAGAACATCAGCCAAAACCGATTAAACAAGTACAAACACAACCTCACGAAAAGTAAAATGCAAACTATTAGAACACTAGAGAAAAACAAAGACTTGGTGATCAAACCCGCAGATAAAGGTGGCGGGATTGTGGTTCTAAATAAAGAGGACTACAGCACAGAATGCAGAAGGATTTTATCCGACAAAGAAACTTATGAGGTCCTGAGAAGTAATCCCGTAGGAGGGTATAAATATGAATTAGAAGGTATACTAGGGGAGGCACACGACAACGGAATTCTCAACAATAAAGAATACAGTTATATCAACATCAAACACCCTGTCAACCCTGTCTTCTATTACCTCCCCAAAATTCATAAGACACTCACCAACCCCCCGGGAAGACCGATCATATCAGGTATTGGGTCCTTATCCAGCAATCTGTCTGAATATTTAGACAGAAATCTACAGAAATATGTGTTACAATTACCATCTTACATAAAAGATTCCACACAAGTATTAAACATATTGGAGAACATATAATGGATGGATAACTATCTACTCGTCACCTGTGACGTCACCTCCCTGTACACCAGCATACCGCATGAAGAAGGTCGGGAGGCGATAGAATACTTCCTAGGAAAGGATGACACAGTTCCGGAACTCCAGAAGAGATTTATCTTAGAGGGAATCAGCTATATTCTGACACACAACTACTTTAACCATGATGGGAAGTTTTATAGACAGCTGTGTGGCACAGCTATGGGGACCAGGTTCGCGCCGAGCTATGCGAATCTTTACATGGGCAAGTGGGAACACATATTCTGGGAGTCCTGCCCAGCCGGCGCGGACCTGGTCTCCTATCATAGATATATAGACGACATCCTTATAATATGGAAAGGCTCCAAGGAAGACCTCGAGCATACCATCAATGTCATGAATGATAACATCTGCAACCTAAGATTCACCCATGAGATCAGCAGTACGGAAATTACATTTTTGGATTTGAAAATAACAGTAGAAGATGGGAAACTTAAGACCTCCACATACTTCAAACCCGTGGATTGTAACAATTACATCCACAGGGACAGCTGCCATCACGTAAGATGGAAGGAGAACATACCCAAGGGGCAGTTACTGAGATTAAAAAAGAACTGCTCAGATTCAACCCTATGGGAAACACAGGCCAAAGAACTTAAGTTACGATTTCTAGAAAGAGGATATGGAGAAGATAAACTAAATAAGGACATAGAGGAAGTAAGAAGAAGAGACCGCAAAGAACTACTGAAATATAGGAACAAGGAAAATGTGATCGAAAACAACACCAACTCTATAGATGTCGCTTTCATCACCCAGTACAGTCAGAACAGGCGAACTATAGAGAAAATTCTGGAAAGACATTGGCATATACTTAAGAACGACGATATTATAGGAGAGACACTCATGGACAGGCCTAGATTCATCTATAGGAAATCTAACAATCTTAAAACTATAATGTCTCCAAGTATTCCACGCCTAAGAACAGCAGAAGAGAGAGATGTATCAGGCAAACACATCAAAGGTTTTTTCCCGTGCCCCAGCTGCAAGGCATGTAAGAGAGGCCTGAAGACTAAATATTTCCTCTCTCACTACTCCCATAAGAAACATGTAATCAAAGATTTGATTAGATGCAGCAACAAGGGAGTAATTTATATAGTACAGTGCAGTTGTGGCCTCCAGTATGTCGGTCAGACATCTAGGTGCCTGAAAGATAGGATTCGGGAACACCTATTACAAATTGAACATGGCAACACAGAGACTGCCCTATACAGGCATTTTGCACTCCAACACAAAGGCAATATGAAAGATCTAAGTTTCTACGGGATTCAAACAATAAAACCGAATTGGTGGGGAGGGGACTATGAAAAGCAACTCTTGATATCAGAGTCAAGATGGATCTTTGAATTAGATTGTCTTTTTCCCAAAGGTCTAAATAACAAGGAAGACCTTTCCCACCTATTAAATTTGAAATAAACAATATCCTGAGATCATCAATACAACGAGTCACAAAATACTGATGAATCCAAGTCTAGTTAACAGAACGAGTTTCTATGAAAATATACAGAGCGACTCATAATCTACCAAATCCCCTACATAGGGTAATTTCTAATGAATTAAATCCTCTGAAAATTGAAGTTATTAAGTATATATGCATCTAAGACCCCAAATGGGACACTCTATCATAATAACTGTACCACCCAGGATGAATGGGGGTAGCCCACGACAAGTGGGCAGCATAGAATAATATAGGTGCACCATGGGACAGGTATGCCCCAATAATTAGCACAATCATTCCATAGACATAGCATATGGACTCTATCGAATGAGTGGCAATTTACCATACAAATGGATTAGATGGAGCAAGCACATTGCATCAACAAAGGCTTGAACCAAGAGTCCAGTAGCACACATTCCTAATTTTGAAAAAAAAAAACAACTAGCACCCTAAATATCTCCATATCTCTATGTTCCTTAATATATCCTAATACACTATAGGAGCCTCAGAGCCAAGCTTTTACACAGAGTCTAGTAATATATTATTCTTATTTTGACTGCACTCTACTAGCACCTCTTAGGTCTCCTCATTTCTATGTCCCTCAGGGCCCTCCAATGCCTAATATACTCATCTATTCCCCTAAGTATTCTTCTATCAGGGGGAACAGAATAGAAGAGGGAGGTTCCAATCATACCGTTATATATTACATATGTAAGATACTCTAGTATGTGACAAGTTCTTACATTTTAACACAAACCCACAAACCATCTGACAGTTAATTGCGCAATTTTAGACATGAGGAATTTTTATCCAAATAATTTTATTATAGACATGTTTATTTACTTTATGATGTTTTAGCCACAGTATTACCGGAAGTAGACACGGGCCTATTACCAAGACAAAGAGACTATCCCTCTGGGTAACGATGCAGAGAAACCAAACTTCCGGTTTCACGAACCCTAACTTCCGGTTTGGCGTATCAATCTCAAACCGGAAATAGAGGGCATAGGTAAACATCCGGTTTAGCGCAAATACCAGAGGGGATCAAAAATGGCTCACATGATGATATATGAGTACTAAGAGGACAAACAGATACCAGGAATATAATGTATACACATAAGCTGGCATTTTGGGCTATAATATAACTGATATTAACACCATAAACAGCCCCGTTTTTATGAGAAGTGATACTGTATCCGGTATAGGACTGAGACTTCCGGTTTAACACTTCCGGGGTCAATAGTCAGTTTTGGCGCCAACTAAAGTGTAATTTGATTGGCCACATACAGGTATATAAGTCTCTGCTCACCTAACCATATATTAGTCTTGAGAAAGGCCCAAGCTGTGGGCCGAAACACGTTGGCAACTATATGGTGAGCTATATTTCTTGATTTATTATTATATAAACATTATTATACTATGTTATTTTTTTCTGTCCTTAGGTTTTGAGGATTTCCCAGCTATCTACTTTTTCCTCATTTTTACCCCACATTGTAACTTTTATTTTTATTTTTATCTCTGCCTTGATATCAAGGATTGCAACTGTTTATCTATTCAAAATCTTGAGGACTTGAACTATTTATTGGAATCATTAACTTTCACTTTAATTTTGGGGATACAACTTTTATCAGGATCACCATAAGGTCATCACCATCCGATTTTTATGGACACTAATTTGGAACTACTCTGAATTTTACTTTTTGGGACATTTTTTAGGAATATAAATTTGTTTTCTTATTGTATTAATCTGCAATTTGATATATTTTTCCACTCTTTTACACTATTTTTTCCACCCATCATCTCACACATCACTCACTGTGTGATTTGTCACTAATATTTTTCACACATTATTTTTGTATTATTTTTATTTTTCCATCTATTTTTTATCACTTTTTTGGAATCACTTTTTGATCAACACTAGTTTGTGTACACACTAGTTTAATCTGTGATCACCTTCTTTCATATTTTTATATTTTTTCTTTTTTCACATGTGATATATACCACTCTGTGAATTCTTATTTTTTGATTCTGTGCATTCTATATATGTAATAACAATAGGAACTACCTTATTTTGGTAGCCCTAAATTCATTATTATAGAGGGTAGTTGAGTCTAACCACCTCTACCATATACATAACAGTTCTAACGACATTACCATTACATCATTTGAATTAGTGACCAAATTTTGGGCCACTTGCTCTTGGAGGGATCTATTCCCCCAGGTATTTAACTTATATTTTAAGATTTTTGTTTTTAAGAATTGTTTTTATACATATATGTTTTACTGTACCATGGATCCATGTTTAGTGATGTAATTTGTGTTTGTATTAAAATTGTGATAATTTTTATCCTCATCGTTCTGTAACCACTATAGCCTCTGTAGCTAATTATAGGGACATAGCCCTCACAAAAGATACTTTTTACCATAGTGTGAATACATCCCTCACACACACACTAGGCCTTGCCTTTTTTGGAGCTCCTTTCTAAACTTATATTCAATAGTACTCCTTCCCGTGGGTAGTGGGGGCCAACCCTAGATAGGAGCTACAGGTCCTACAAGCGCTGTGAGTGTAATCAATTCTCTGACATTACAAACCACTCCCCATTTCTCATAAGCAGCTTGTATAAGAGTGCGTTTTTAGTATTTTCTATTCTAGTCACTTTATTTCACTATCTCTGGTACATAACAGACAGAGATGGATTTTACGAAGTCGATCAGGCAAGACATCACCCTAGAGATCAATGGTATATCCATGTCCAATACTAAGACTGGACCGGGTGTAATAGACTTTACCTCTGTGTTTAAGAATCTAGAGAGATTATTAATACAAGAAGTCAAATACAAGGCAGAAATGACCTTTCTAAGAAAATGACTGGAGCTAAATGTCATCCCGAAGGGGCTGATAATTAAGAAAGAGTGTGCTTTCCAATCAGATAACCCAGACTTCACCAAGCAATGGTGTAATATACTCATAACAGCATCAAGGTCACTCATGGAAGCTATTATTGAACATAGAGAGTCTATTCTAAAACAAGTAGACATAGAGATTAAAACAAATGAAGATGATCTGATCGGACCAGAGGGTCATCCGATAGACACCAAAGAAATAGCTGAGAAAAAAGAGAACTTGGAAAGGAGGGTCTCCAAGTTTAGAGAAGATATTATAAGCAAAAAAAGCAAGAAATTAAATAGAGAACTCAACCTTATCAGGAACAATGATGAAAGTCATGCCACTGAAGATACAGAGACAGAAGCCCACATCCAAATAATTTGGAGGAAAGACCGCCCACCGACGAAGAATGGACAAAGGTCACGTACAAAAAGAACAGACAGAAACCAAGATTCCAGAATAGAGGTGATCAGGTTTATGAACACCCCAAGAGAAAGATACAACGAATTTGAACATAGACAACATCAGAATCAATTCAGGTGGGGAAGAGAAAGACCACCACATATGTTCTACCACAGGAACCAGTGGGGTTATCCACGTCGGCCTAGTGGGGCAATGTACAGGACGAATCACCACAATGATGATTTCCATAACCATAGGGAGTCGAACAGTCATATCCCCCATAGACCATTTCACCAAAGGGAGAATTGCCATTCCCCACACTGGAATCCAGACGAGAGATTCACATATGGATATGACCATTATCCAAGATGGAGGAACAATGACAGACCAACCTATGGGAGTGACTACACCAGACCAAATGAAAGAAGACATTTCGATGCTGGACCTGAGGAAACACCATATACACCTAGCAGGTTTAACAAACAACAATACCAGAATAACCATAACTACCTCTCTAACAACTATAATCACAATAGGAGGGAGCACCAAGGTTATAGGAATACGCCTAATGGCAACCAACCGAGATCTATGGATACACAGAATCGGGTGACCATACAACAAGATTCGAGACCCACGATTGGTACACCAGTCAACAGGGTCATCAGTGAGAAACCAAGCACCACTCTCACAAGCTCGACTTCAGGACATCATTTTTTAGAAGAACACCAGATCACAAACAAGGAACTAGAAAGGACTTCCACAAAAAGAAAGAATTCCAATGCAGACGACTTCCAACATCCTATGGAAAAAAGAAAAATCATAGAGGAAAGAGGGGCGGAAGGAGAATAAATGCCAACAAGCAAAAACCAGAGTCCAAAAATCCCGAGAAGAAAGATACTCCTAAAGGGATTTTCAATCTCAGCACTACTACTCTAACAGAGCAAGAGAATTCAGTTTTGAGTTATGGACTCTCCTTCGCACCCTCCAAAAGTCTCAACAAATTCGATACTTTTGTAAATATCAAACAGTTTGTAAGGAAATTGACGCTAAAGCGACATTTCATGAAATCTCCGATTGAATATAATACAAGACCTTTGGAAATGAGATCAAATTTGCAATCTGGCTTAGATCCATACCAGCACTCTGACCTCAAACCCAGGTCATCGTTTTATCCCACCCAAAGCAAGGGTAATGCTATAGAAACCTTTGAGACCATAGTATGCAGCGATCTGAAGAACATCAGCCAAAACCGATTAAACAAGTACAAACACAACCTCACGAAAAGTAAAATGCAAACTATTAGAACACTAGAGAAAAACAAAGACTTGGTGATCAAACCCGCAGATAAAGGTGGCGGGATTTTGGTTCTAAATAAAGAGGACTACAGCACAGAATGCAGAAGGATTTTATCCGACAAAGAGACTTATGAGGTCCTGAGAAGTAATCCCGTAGGAGGGTATAAATATGAATTAGAAGGTATACTAGGGGAGGCACACGACAACGGAATTCTCAACAATAAAGAATACAGTTATATCAACATCAAACACCCTGTCAACCCTGTCTTCTATTACCTCCCCAAAATTCATAAGACACTCACCAACCCCCCGGGAAGACCGATCATATCAGGTATTGGGTCCTTATCCAGCAATCTGTCTGAATATTTAGACAGAAATCTACAGAAATATGTGTTACAATTACCATCTTACATAAGAGATTCCACACAAGTATTAAACATATTGGAGAACATAGAATGGATGGATAACTATCTACTCGTCACCTGTGACGTCACCTCCCTGTACACCAGCATATACCGCATGAAGAAGGTCGGGAGGCGATAGAATACTTCCTAGGAAAGGATGACACAGTACCGGAACTCCAGAAGAGATTTATCTTAGAGGGAATCAGCTATATTCTGACACACAACTACTTTAACCATGATGGGAAGTTTTATAGACAGCTGTGTGGCACAGCTATGGGGACCAGGTTCGCGCCGAGCTATGCGAATCTTTGCATGGGCAAGTGGGAACACATATTCTGGGAGTCCTGCCCAGCCGGCGCGGACCTGGTCTCCTATCATAGATATATAGACGACATCCTTATAATATGGAAAGGCTCCAAGGAAGACCTCGACCATACCATCAATGTCATGAATGATAACATCTGCAACCTAAGATTCACCCATGAGATCAGCAGTACGGAAATTACATTTTTGGATTTGAAAATAACAGTAGAAGATGGGAAACTTAAGACCTCCACATACTTCAAACCCGTGGATTGGAACAATTACATCCACAGGGACAGCTGCCATCATGTAAGATGGAAGGAGAACATACCCAAGGGGCAGTTACTGAGATTAAAAAAGAACTGCTCAGATTCAACCCTATGGGAAACACAGGCCAAAGAACTTAAGTTACGATTTCTAGAAAGAGGATATGGAGAAGATAAACTAAATAAGGACATAGAAGAAGTAAGAAGAAGAGACTGCAAAGAACTAATGAAATATAGGAACAAGGAAAATGTGATCGAAAACAACACCAACTCTATAGATGTCGCTTTCATCACCCAGTACAGTAAGAACAGGCGAACTATAGAGAAAATTCTGGAAAGACATTGGCATATACTTAAGAACGATGATATTATAGGAGAGACACTCTTGGACAGGCCTAGATTCATCTATAGGAAATCTAACAATCTTAAAACTATACTGTCTCCAAGTATTCCACGCCTAAGAACAGCAGAAGAGAGAGATGTATCAGGCAAACACATCAAAGGTTTTTTCCCGTGCCCCAGCTGCAAGGCATGTAAGAGAGGCCTGAAGACTAAATATTTCCTCTCTCACTACTCCAATAAGAAACATGTAATCAAAGATTTGATTAGATGCAGCAACAAGGGAGTAATTTATATAGTACAGTGCAGTTGTGGCCTCCAGTATGTCGGTCAGACATCTAGGTGCCTGAAAGATAGGATTCGGGAACACCTATTACAAATTGAACATGGCAACACAGAGACTGCCCTATACAGGCATTTTGCACTCCAACACAAAGGCAATATGAAAGATCTAAGTTTCTACGGGATTCAAACAATAAAACCGAATTGGAGGGGAGGGGACTATGAAAAGCAACTCTTGATATCAGAGTCAAGATGGATCTTTGAATTAGATTGTCTTTTTCCCAAAGGTCTAAATAACAAGGAAGACCTTTCTCACCTATTAAATTTGAAATAAACAATATCCTGAGATCATCAATACAACAAGTCACAAAATGCTGATGATTTCCCCTCATTCTGTTTCTTTCATTGGGTAATAGCTAGGAATACCCCTTCCCAGGCTCATAGGTTATCATTAGGCGCTGAGGTAAATTTTTTCAAATTTGACAAAATGCTGATGAATCCAAGTCTAGTTAACAGAATGAGTTTCTATGAAAATATACAGAGCGACTCATAATCTACCAAATCCCCTACATAGGGTAATTTCTAATGAATTAAATCCTCTGAAAATTGAAGTTATTAAGTATATATGCATCTAAGACCCCAAATGGGACACTCTATCATAATAACTGTACCACCCAGGATGAATGGGGGTAGCCCACGACAAGTGGGCAGCATAGAATAATGTAGGTGCACCATGGGACAGGTATGCCCCAAGAATTAGCACAATCATTCCATAGACATAGCATATGGACTCTATTGAATGAGTGGCAATTTACCATACAAATGGATTAGATGGAGCAAGCACATTGCATCAACAAAGGCTTGAACCAAGAGTCCAGTAGCACACATTCCTAATTTTGAAAAAAAAAACAACTAGCACCCTAAATATCTCCATATCTCTATGTTCCTTAATATATCCTAATACACTATAGGAGCCTCAGAGCCAAGCTTTTACACAGAGTCTAGTAATATATTATTCTTATTTTGACTGCACTCTACTAGCACCTCTTAGGTCTCCTCATTTCTATGTCCCTCAGGGCCCTCCAATGCCTAATATACTCATCTATTCCCCTATGTATTCTTCTATCAGGGGGAACAGAATAGAAGAGGGAGATTCCAATCATACCGTTATATATTACATATGTAAGATACTCTAGTATGTGACAAGTTCTTACATTTTAACACAAACCCACAAACCATCTGACAGTTAATTGCGCAATTTTAGACATGAGGAATTTTTATCCAAATAATTTTATTATAGACATGTTTATTTACTTTATGATGTTTTAGCCACAGTATTACCGGAAGTAGACACGGGCCTATTACCGAGACAAAGAGACTATCCCTCTGGGTAACGATGCAGAGAAACCAAACTTCCAGTTTCACGCACCCTAACTTCCGGTTTGGCGTATCAATCTCAAACCGTAAGTAGAGGGCATAGGTAAACATCCGGTTTAGCGCAAATACCGGAGGGGATCAAGAATGGCTCACATGATGATATATGAGTACTAAGAGGACAAACAGATACCAGGAATATAATGTATACACATAAGCTGGCATTTTGGGCTATAATATAACTGATATTAACACCATAAACAGCCCCGTTTTTATGAGAAGTGATACTGTATCCGGTATAGGACTGAGACTTCCGGTTTAACACTTCCGAGGTCAATAGTCAGTTTTGGCGCCAACTAAAGTGTAATTTGATTGGCCACATACAGGTATATAAGTCTCTGCTCACCTAACCATAAACAGCCCCGTTTTTATGAGAAGTGATACTGTATCCGGTATAGGACTGAGACTTCCGGTTTAACACTTCCGAGGTCAATAGTCAGTTTTGGCGCCAACTAAAGTGTAATTTGATTGGCCACATACAGGTATATAAGTCTCTGCTCACCTAACCATATATTAGTCTTGAGAAAGGCCCAAGCTGTGGGCCGAAACGCGTTGGCAACTATATGGTGAGCTATATTTCTTGATTTATTATTATATAAACATTATTATACTATGTTATTTTTTTTCTGTCCTTAGGTTTTGAGGATTTCCCAGCCATCTACTTTTTCCTCATTTTTACCCCACATTGTAACTTTTATTTTTATTTTTATCTCTGCCTTGATATCAAGGATTGGAACTGTTTATCTATTGCAAAATCTTGAGGACTTTAACTATTTATTGGAATCATTAACTTTCACTTTAATTTTGGGGATACAACTTTTATCAGGATCACCATAAGGTCATCACCATCCGATTTTTATGGAAACTACTCTGAATTTTACTTTTTGGGACGTTTTTTAGGAATATAAATTTGTTTTCTTATTGTATTAATCTGCAATTTGATATATTTTTCCACTCTTTTACACTATTTTTTCCACCCATCATCTCACACATCACTCACTGTGTGATTTGTCACTAATATTTTTCACACATTTTTGTATTATTTTTATTTTTCCATCTATTTTTTATCACTTTTTTGGAATTACTTTTTGATCAACACTAGTTTGTGTTCACACTAGTTTAATCTGTGATCACCTTCTTTCATATTTTTATATTTTTTCTTTTTTCACATGTGATATATACCACTCTGTGAATTCTTATTTTTTGATTCTGTGCATTCTCTATATATGTAATAACAATAGGAACTACCTTATTTTGGTAGCCCTAAATTCATTATTATAGAGGGTAGTTGAGTCTAACCACCTCTACCATATACATAACACCATATTACCATTACATCATTTGAATTAGTCACCAAATTTTGGGCCTCTTGCTCTTGGAGGGATCTATTCCCCCAGGTATTTAACTTATATTTTAAGATTTTTGTTTTTAAGAATTGTTTTTATACATATATGTTTTACTGTACCATGGATCCATGTTTAGTGATGTAATTTGTGTTTGTATTAAAATTGTGATAATTTTTATCCTCATCGTTCTGTAACCACTATAGCCTTTGTAGCTAATTATAGGGACATAGCCCTCACGAAAGATACTTTTTACCATAGTGTGAATACATCCCTCACACACACACACACACTAGGCCTTGCCTTTTTTGGTGCTCCTTTCTAAACTTATATTCAATAGGACTATCAATCAACCCTGAGAGCTCCACCATCCTCATCACTTGGGCGAGTTCCACCATCCTCATCACTTGGGCGAGCTCCACCATCTGCAGATGAAAATATAGCAGAAAGTACTCAAGCACCAGCAGATGCAGCTGAACCTGCCCCACCAGAAACATCAGATGCAGCTTAACCTGCCCCACCAGAAACATCAGATGCAGCTGAACCTGCCCCACCAGAAACATCAGATGCAGCTGAACCTGCCCCACCAGAAACATCAGATGCAGCTGAACCTGCCCCACCAGAAACATCAGATGCAGCTGAACCTACAGCTCAAGCAACTAGAAGCCCTGCTGCTCAAAAGCCTGTGGATGCATTGTATTCTCCCCTGGGTGAGGAATACATTGCACTCCAGAGGAGGCTCATAACAAGCTCCGAGAGCAGACAAAGAGGCCAAGAGAGGTTCCACAGGAGTCAAGAGAGGTTCTTCAGGAGCCAAGAGAGGTTCTTCAGGAGCCAAGAGAGGTTACACAAATGTAGCATAGAGCTGCAGAGGGACATGGCAGCATCATTAAGTGCAAGTGTTCATAACCAATCACAGATGATGCGAATTCTGTCTAATATGCAGATGCAAATGGACAATAGATGGAGAGAACAAATTCAACTCTTGATTGTTAAATCATATAATAAAACCTGTGTGGAAATGGCAAAAAAAAAAAAGGTAATATAATCATGTTTATGACATATTCTTATACTATAACTCACATCCACAATAGTTGTTTATGAAGAGTACATATAGTAATATTCACTTCTAAGATGTAAATCAATGTATCTCATATCCAATATAAATTGACACTTGGGCCTCTATTTATCAACGGTCTTGCGGACCTGATCCGACAGTGTGGATCAGGTCCGCAAGACCTTGCTAAATGCGGAGAGCAATACGATCTCCGCATTTAACATTGCACCAGCCGCTCACAAGAGCTGCTGGTGCAACGCCGCCCCCTGCTGACTCGCGGCCAATCGGCCGCCAGCAGGAAGGTGTCAATCAACCCGATCGTACTCGATCGGGTTGAATTGCGGCGACGTCTGTCCGCCTGCTCAGAGCAGGCAGCCAGGTTATGGAGCAGCGGTCTTTAGACCGCTGCTTCATAACTGTTGTTTCTGGCGAGCCTGCAGGCTCGCCAGAAACACGGGGCATCAAGCTCCTTTCGGAGCTTGAAAGATAGGCCCCATTGGTATATATAGTAGTGATGTTACTGATAGGGTGGGCATTATCAGGTGTTTTAAGGCTGCAGGTGAGAGGTTGTGGTGTCTGTGATTGGTTTGACACAATTGCAAAGAGGCAGCCTTCAAGAAGGTCTTAGAAATTATCATATGAGCCATCCTAGGTTTTGCTTTCAACTAAGAATACCAAGAGAACAAAGCAAGTGTTAGAATTAAATCTGAAAGTAGTTTGAAATTACATGCCCTATTTAAAACAAGAAGGTTTTCTGTGGACTTGACTGTCCCTTTATATATTTTGGCATCAATGCCAAGCTGTGTTAACATTAGAATAAATTACACTCCAGTGAGTTCTAAAGAGATGAAGGTAATACAATTATGATTTCCCATTGTTCTCTCCTCCAAGTATTGTTGATTGTTTTGAGAAGAAATTTAAAGTAAATAAGCAAGTATATGTCCACAATGTGATAAAGTACCTACAAGCTCAATCCATTTGATTATGTTGTGGCTTCAAACTATTTCAAATACAAAAATAAACCTTCAAAAACCAATATCATAGTATACTGTCCCTTTAACCTTGAGATGCTGCTTAAAAGTATGTGTTTGTTAAGGCTTCCAGGGAGTTACCTTGCTTTTTTAGTCAGTGCACGGGTTGCTGCGCCTGCAATATGTGGCGAGATGAGAATGGAGTAGATTTTCTGAATTCTGCGCGCGTAAGTCCTTACGCTGTATTTTGGATACCAAATTGCGCGGCTGTTCTATGTTAGTCTATGGGTAAATAAAATACGTCGAAGGGTGAAATATACGCGCGTAACTTGTATGCTACGCAGTATATGTAATACCAAAATTGCGTAAAATCTGGCGGCGGACGATTTTGCGGGCGATGCTGCATATATAATGGAGGCCAGTATTGGTATCGTCACACAGAAGTTCAGGCTTGTGGTGGTTAATCAAGTCACGGGGCTGGGTTTCTGTTATAGGTATCTCTCCAATGGTATAATGCTCCAGCTGGCAAAAAGTGAATAGTTACACCAGCGGTGTTATATTGTCTTTCAGGATATCACTCTCTACAGGTGTTAGGTTTTTTAATGAGTAATTTAATTTATTTAATTGATAGTTATTTTAATTTTAGTCTAATAGTAATGTTAGTTTAATTTATAGTTTAAACTTAGGTTTTTTTAATTTCACAGATAAGTTTTTATTTATTTTAAGATAGGGATCTTGTAATTTTAATTTAAAGTTAGGGGGTTATTAGGTTTAGGGATTAATAGTTTAATTTAGTTTTTGGCAATGTGTGGGGCTGGCGGTTTAGAGGTAAATAGGTTTATTTAGTGGTAGTGATGTGGGAGGCCAGAGATTTAGGGGTTAATAACTTTATTTAGTGGCGGCGATGTCAGGGATCGGTGGAATAGGGGTTAATAGATTTTATTAGTGGCGGCGATGTCGGGAGCGGCAAATTAGGGGTTAATAACTTTAAAACAGAGTTTGCGATGTGGGAGGGCCTCAGTTTAGGGGTTAATAGGTAGTTTATGGGTGTTAGTGTACTTTGTAACAGTTTAGTTATGAGTTTTGTGTAACAGCAGTGGCGTCACTAGGGGGGTGCGGGGGGTGCGGGTCGCACCTGGTTGACACCCTCCAGGGGGTGACACCACACAAAAAATTTTTTTTTTTTAAATTTTATTGAAATTCAAAGAAATACATGTAGAGATGCATAGATTTTTTTTATTAGAGGGGCCGGCATTTGTGAACATTAGTGGGACTGGGGACTGCTAGCCTAAACCTGTCTGCCTATCTGTGCTCACTGCTCAGTGACGTGTGGAGCAGTGGAGTCACTCACTGCTGTGCTGTCTCTCTAAACGGGAACTGGGAAATCATGAGGGGGATGCCTGGCACCTGACCGAATGACTGTCTGACACTGTCTCTAAAGTGAAGGAGCCACGTATGATGCCCACCAGACCGGTACGGTCACGGTACACTAAGTGCACACTGAAGAGGTAGGAGGGGAGGGCGGACAGGGGTCCGGGGGTGGACAGAGTGCAGAGGTGATTGGCCATAAGAAGCGGTAGGCACGCGGCCCAGGGCTGTGCACTGACAGACTTGGAACAGAGTCAGAGAGCAGAATTTTTATAGTTTGCGCGCCTAAACCTTTTCTTCAGTGGTTTATTTCAGAGTGCTCTGTCTATGTTTCATTTGATGCTCTGCTGAGCCAGGGAGCAGCTCTAGGCATGAGCTTTATAATTAATGCAGTGCAGTTTACATATTTTGTATGTGTGTGTGTCTGAGTTTTTGTGTGTGCGTGTCTGAGTTTTTGTGTGTGCGTGTCTGAGTTTTTGTGTGTGCGTGTCTGAGTTTTTGTGTGTGCGTGTCTGAGTTTTTGTGTGTGTGTGTGTGTCTCATTGTTTTTGTGTGTGTGTCTCAGTGTTTTTGTGTGTGTTTTTGTGTGTGTGTCTGAGTGTGTTTCTGAGTGTTTGTGTGTGCATCTGAGTGTGTTTTTAAGTGTGTCTGAGTGTTTGTATGTGTGTGTGCCTGTGTTTTTGTGTGTGTGTCTGCTTTAAAAAGTATTGGCGTCTGTGTATTTCCAAAGCGCACGCGTTGGGCCTACGTCATATAAACGTATCACTCTCTGTGTTATACCTTCTTACGTGTCACTCAATGGGCTCCATTTATTAAGCAGCCTATGCTGCTTCTGAGGCTCATCATTTCAGACTCGCCTGAAGTAGCAGCAGTCATAAGTATACTTTTTATTTAACCACATACTCTGAAGATTCTACACCAGTGTGGCGCCTTCTTTTGTGTTTTTGTTTGTACATATGTTTTTATGTGTTTATATGTGTACTGTGTATATGTCTGTAAATACATATATACACATATAAATAAAAAAATACATATGTACATATGTGTGTACATATGTATGTATGTGTTTATATGTGTATGTATATCTGTAAATACATATATACACATATAAATATATAAATACATCTGTATACACATATAAACGTGTGTATATATATATATATATATATATATATATATATATATATATATGTATATATATATATATATATATACATATACACACACACACACATATATTTAGACGTGTATATGCATGTATTTCTATGTTAAAGCCCTTTGCTTGCCTTTTTTTACTAACACTGAGACCTCATATCTTTGAACCCTTATAACTTTTTGTGCAATGTTTTTTTAATATACTTTTTATTAGATGGTGTTATTATGAGTGTAACTGTATATTTTAATGCATTTTTGATGTATTTTGTGACACTTTTTTGTTTTGCAAATCAGCTAACCAGAGCTCTCGAGGTACACTGACTAAGTGATCACGTTCACTTTCAACTTGTAATTCCAGTTCAAAACCCGATTCACGCAAACACCCGCTCAAAACCCCTTTTTGCTTGTGCGGAACTGTTAGCGCTCCACTAACAAACTGTACATGCGCAATATTGTCGGACTGCCGAAAATGTATTTTATTTATATTCATGGAAACGTCAGCTGATTTGATTATGTAAAGGACAATTGTACAGCCCATATTAGTGGGTTGGCTTGAATTACGTCATTACATAAATTGTAAAATGCTTTTTTACTATGTTAAAGACATCGTTGGACAGTGAAAGTAAGTGAACTTGATAAGTATAATCATCACAATACCGTATTTATATTCGTTATACACACACACAAAAAATTCAGTAATCCCTTACTATATTGTGGTTTAGCATTAAAGTGAAAGTAAATTTGAATGAATAAGTGCCCGGTTTTTAAAAATACTTTTAAAAACAGCGGAACTTTTATTCATTAAACTTTATATTGAAGCATTTTTTAAAAATACTTATATTTTTCTTTAGGAATCCCAGACCGGCGATCCTCCGCCCACTTCTCATGCTGCATTTTGCATATCGATGACGAATCCTCCAATCGTTACATAGCCTCACAAGCTGGATGGTTTGGGGTGCACGCAACAATTCAATGAAGCCGGTTTCGTCATTGCTTTGCTAAGTACCACATGAAAAGCGGGTGGAGGATCACCGGTCTGGATTTCTTAAAGAAAAAGGTAAGTATTTTTAAAAAACGCTTCAATGTAAAGTTTCATGAATAGTATTTTTAAAAACCGGGTACTTATTATTATTATTATTATTATTATTATCAGTTATAGATTTCGCAGCGCTATAAACAAATGCGGAGTAGAACAAAACATTTATATGGATCAAACAGGTAGAGGGCCCTGCCAAGAGTTGCACTGTTGTAGTCAGCTCTTAAGAAGGTGATCTACAAACAGCTGGACTCTTAGGCTTACATGCTAAGAAGGTTCAGGGGATAGCGATGGAGGAGAGGAACTAGTATAAAAAAAGGTTAGTGTAGGTTTTATGCATCCCTGAACAGTAGAGTCTTTAGGGAGCGCTTGAAGCTTTCAAAACTAGGGGAGAGTCTTGTGGAACGAGGCAGAGAGTTCCACAAGATGGGAGCCAGTCTGTAGAAGTCCTGTAAACGGGAGTGTGAGGAGGTAACAAGAGAGGAGGAGAGTAGGAGGTCATGAGCAAAGCGAAGGCGACGGGAGGGAGAGTATCTGGAGACAAGGTCTGAGATATAGGGGGGAGCAGTGCAGTTGAGGGCTTTGTATGTAATAGTGAGAATTTTGTGTTTAAGCCTAGAGGCAAGAGGAAGCCAGTGAAGGGATTGTCAGAGAGGTGTAGCAGACGAAGAGCAACATGTAAGAAATATGAGCCTGGCAGAGGCATTCATTATGGATTGTAAAGGAGCTAGGCAGCAGCTGGGGATACCAGAGAGGACAGAGTTGCAGTAATCGAGGAGGGAAAGGATGACAGTTATAGAGAGATTGGGGGGTGGAGATTTTGGAAGAAGGGGGGAAAATAGGGAGCTCAGTTTTGGAGAGATTTAGCTTGAGGTAATGAGAGGACATCCAGGAAGAGATGTGAGAAAGACAATTAGTGACACGGGTTAGCAAGGAAGGAGATAGGTCTGGTGCAGAGAAGTAGATTTGGGTGTCGTTGGCATACAAATGATATTGGAAACCGTGGGACTTAATTAGGGAACCTAATGATGACTTGTAGATTGAGAAGAGAAGGGGACTGAGGACAGAGCCTTGCGGTACCCCAACAGAAAGTGGTGATGGGGCAGAGGAGGACCCAGAGAAGGCTACACTAAAGGTACGGTTTGACAGGTTGGAAGAGAACCACAAGAGGGCTTTGTCACAAATGCCAAAGGATTGGAGGGTTTAGAGCAAAAGAGGGTGGTCAACAGTATCAAAGGCTGCGGACAGATCAAGGAAGATAAGCAGAAAGAAGTGACCTTTTGATTTTGCTGTAAGTAGGTCGTTGGAAACCTTAACTATTGCTGTCTCTGTGGATTGATGGGGACGAAATCCAGATTGCAGTGGGTCAAGGACGGAGTTTAATGTAAGTTAATAGGATAGGCGTGCATATACTAGCTTTTCGAGAAGCTTTGAGGCAAGAGGGAGGAGAGAAATAGGGTGGTAGTTGCATTGTTTTTTGAGTATAGATGTGACCAGTGCATGTTTCAGAGATGATGGAAATTTATCAGTGCTGAGGGAGAGGTTGAAGATGTGTGTGAGTATAGGGGTAAGGGTAGAAGAGAGGGAGGGGAGTAGCTGTGAGGGGATAGGGTCAAGGGAACAGGTAGTGAGGTTAAAGTGCAGTATAAGAGCAGAGACTTCTTCCTCAGTAACAGGGGAGAAAGAGCTAAGTTTATGGCTATGTCGGTTGTGGTTGATTGCGAGCATTTGAGGAGGTGAGAGAATGGAAGTATGTTGAGAGCTGATTTTGTTTCTGAAGTGGCTGGCAAAGTCTTGAGCAGACAGAGAATTTGTATTAGGAGGTAAGGGTGGGCGAAGAAGAGTATTGAACGTGGAGTATTGAAAGTGGAGAACAGATGTTTTTGGTTTGAAGAAAGAGTAGAGAAAAGAGTAGAGAAGTAATGTTGCTTAAAGAGATTGAGGGCAAGATGAATTTGTAATGAAGAAATTCCGAGATTTTCTCCAGTGCCGCTCAGCAGTACGGGAACATCTGTGTATGTACCGTGTCAGAGGAGTATGCCAGGGCTGAGGATGAGTGTGTAATTTCCGAGCTATGGTAAGAGGGGCCAGATTTTCAAGGAAGGATGTAAGGGTGGAATTATAGTGGCAGAAATGAAATCACCTCTGAACTTACTACCAATCTCGCACCCCCTTAAAAGCTCACAATCATTCAAAACCCAAATACCCTTAAATTAAGCTCTTTTGCTCCTGTTACCGAGGAAGAAGTTTCTAGCCTTATACTGTCCTCCCACCTCACTACCTGTCCCCTCGACCCCATCCCCTCACAGCTACTCCCCTTCCTCTCTTCTACCCTCACCCCCATACTCACACACATTTTCAACCTCTCCCTCAACACTGGTATATTTCCCTCATCTCTAAAATATGCACTGGTCACACCTATCCTCAAAAAACCTTACCTCGATCCAACCTCCCCATCCAACTACAGTCCTATTTCCCTACTCCCTCTTGCCTTAAAGCTCCTTGAAAAGCTAGTATATGCATGTCTATCCCATTTCCTTACACTTTACTCTCTTCTTGAGCCACTGCAATCTGGATTTCGTCCCCATCAATCCACAGAGACAGCAATTGTCAAGGTTACCAATGACCTACTTACAGCAAAATCCAAAGGCCACTTCTCTCTGCTTTATCCTCCTTGATCTGTCTGCAGCCTTTGACACTGTTGATCACCCTCTTCTGCTCCAAACCCTCCAATCCTTCGGCATCTGCGACACAGCTTTCTTGTGGTTCTCTTCCTATCTATCTAACCGTACCTTTAGTGTAGCCTTCTCCGGTGCATCCTCTGCCCCATTACCACTTTCTGTTGGGGTACCTCAAGGCTCTGTCCTCGGTCCACTTCTCTTCTCAATCTATATGTCATCATTAGGTTCTTTAATAAAGTCCCACGGGTTTCAATATCATTTGTATGCAGATGACACCCAAATCTACCTCTCTGTACCAGACCTACCTTCTTCCTTACTAACTCGTATCACTAACTGTCTTTCTCATATCTCATCTTGGATGTCCTCTCACTACCTTAAGCTAAATCTCTCAAAAACTGAACTCCTTATTTTCCCCCTTCTTCCAAAATTTCCACCCCCCAATTTTCTATAACTGTTGATAATTCCATCATTACCCCTAACCCGCTGTCATGAACCAAGCCTCCAGACTAAAAAGAAAAAGAAAAGGTCTGGGAGGCATTCTGCTCGAAAGGGCTGTGCAGGGATTTGAACCTGTGGCTCTGTGCTTACCAACCTGTTTGTTTGCATGTTGAATCACAGCCAGTTCTAGCAATAGCATGGAACTTAAAAGATCTGATAAATAACTATTTGCCTTACTTGTAATTACACCTGTGCAACACACAGGTGTTCTCAATTTTGGTGTTTCTCAGAACCAATCCTGTGCAAATCCTCCCTATTTAAGGCTGGCTGTTAGACTGCATGTTGTCTTCACATTGGATCTGTTTTGTCACAAGTCAGAACATGTTTCGTGTACTTCTGTACTTATTTGTAGAAAGACTTCACCTTTGAACCTGTTTACAAGGTATTACCAGGAGAAAGACTTTACCTTTAAACCTCTTACCTGTTTACAAGTTTGTTTCCTGCCTTGTGCAATTCCTGGACTTCAGCTATTACCAGGAGAAAGACTTTACCTTTAAACCTGTTACCAGTTTACAAGTTTGTTTCCTGCCTTGTGCAATTCCTGCACTCAGCTATTACCAGGAGAAAGACTTTACCTTTAAACCTGTTACCAGTTTACAAGTTTGTTTCCTGCCTTGTGCAATTCCTGCAGTTCAGCTATTACCAGGAGAAAGACTTTACCTTTAAACCTGTTACCAGTTTACAGGTTTGTTTCCTGCCTTGTGCAATTCCTGCACTCAGCTATTACCAGGAGAAAGACTTTACCTTTAAACCTGTTACCAGTTTACAAGTTTGTTTCCTGCCTTGTGCAATTCCTGCACTCAGCTATTACCAGGAGAAAGACTGTCCTTTTTTAATCTGCATCTCTGCTTACTTTGTTTATTTCCACTCCTGCTGTATGTGGACTTAACATACCTGAGTAGCACATTTAAATATACCCTGAAAGTATTTGCTTAATCAAAGTATTTTGTTATTTTAATAAATCTGATATATTTTCAATCTATATAGCTTCTACTAATCTTCCTTTAAAGCAACTGTTCCAGGCAATGAGGCTCTCACAAGATATCCTGAAACAGAACATGACAACCGCATGCCCAAGTCTTGGGGTCACACTTGACTCAGACCTTTCCTTCACTCCTCACATTCAGTTCTTGGCTAAAGTCTGTCGCTTCCACCTTAAAAACATAAGATTTGAATCCACTCTCTCATCCTTTCCCATCTCAACTACTGCAACTCCGTCCTTTCTGGTCTACCTAGCTGCCGCCTAGCTCCTTTACAATCCATAATGATTGCCTCTGCCAGGCTCATCTTCCTTACACGTCGCTCTTCGTCTGCTGCACCTCTCTGCCAATCCCTTTGCTGGCTTCCTCTTGCCTCCAGGATTAAACACAAAATCCTTGTGCTGACATATAAATCCCTCAACTGCACTGCTCCCCACTACATTTCAGACCTTGTCTCCAGATACTCTCCCTCCCGTCCCCTTCGCTCTGCTCACAATCTCTTACTCTCCTCCTCTCTTGTTACTTTCTTACATTCCCGCTTACAGGACTTCTCCAGACTGGCCCCCATCCTGTGGAACTCCCTGCCTCGCTCCACAAGACTCTCCCCTAGTTTTAACAGCTTCAAGCGCTCCCTAAAGACTCTACTATTCAGAGATGCATACAACCAACACTAACCATTCCTAACTCTATCGCTTTCCCTTCGAACCCCTTAGATTATAAGCCTATGAGCCCAGCTGTTTCTAGCTCTCCTTCATAAGAGCTGACTACAAAAGTGCAGGGCCCTCTACCCATTTGATCCCTATACTGTAAATGTTATCCTGTATACCAACTATGTTTATAGTACTGTGGAATCTGTTGGCACTATACAAATACCTGTTAATAATAATAATAATAATAATAATATAATAATAAAAGATAGATTGGTCAGGGTAGGAAAAGGAGGAGAAGGATGAGAGGAGAGGTTTGAGGGAATTAGCAAGCTTTTGCTGATCTAATGACATAATGCTTCTGTAAAGTTTGGTGTGAGGAGTAGAAGAAAGGAGAGTTGTAGGGAGGGATGATATGTTGCAAGTGAGGAGATGGTGGTCAGAAAGTGGAAAATGGGAGTTTGTGAAGTTTGAAATAGTGCATCGATAGCTAAAGATCAGGTCAAGGGTGTGACCGTCTTTGTGAGTGGGAGAATCAGTCCATTGTGACAAACCGAAGGAGGAAGTGAGTTGCAGAAGTTGTTTTGTAGAGGAGGCAATGGGATTGTGAAGAGGGATGTTGAAGTCCCCAAGAATGAGGGCAGGGGTGTCTGAGGAAAGGAAATAAGGTAGCCAGGCAGCCAAGTGATCTAAAAATTGAGTTGAGGAGCCAGGGGGTCGGTGTATGACTGCAACACGTATAGAGAGGGGAGAGAATAATGAATCATGTGGGTTTTGAATGAGGAAAATGTGAGGGGAGAGATGGGTTGCATTTGTTGAAAGGTGCAATGAGAGGAAAGTAAAATGCCTACACCACCTCCTTGTCTATTACCAGACCTAGGAGTGTAGTTGAAGTGGAGACCCCCCATGTGACAGAGCAGCAGTGGATGCTGTGTCTAGGGGAGAGAGACAGGTTTCTGTTAGGGCTAGAAGGTTGAGGGAGCAGGAGATAAAGAGGTCATGTATAGAAGTGAGCTTGTTGCAAACAGAACAAGAGTTCCAGAGTGCACAAGTGAAAGGGGTAGTGGCTTTAGATGCAAGAGGAATGTGAGTAAGGTTGCCAGAGTTTTGTTTTCTGAGTCTATGGAATGGTACACATGGATGTGCACGGCTAGGAAGTTGTTGGGGACCAAGATTAGGGGAGATGTCACCAGCAGTTAGTAAAAGCAAGAGGAAGAGTGACATGAGATGAGATACAGATTTGCAGTAATGAGACTGTTTTTGAGATGAGGTTCAGGGGGGAGAGAGTGTGTTTAGGAAAAGGTAAAGTTCATGAGTACAATAGTAAAGTGAGTTTAAGAAAGATGGGCTAATGAACAGTGCAGGTATATTATTATTATCAGGTATTTGTAGAGCGCCAACAGGTTCTGCAGTGCTATGAACATGGTTGGTATATAAAAACGATTGCAGGGATCAAATGGGTGAAGGGTCCTGCCGAGAGTTGCACTGTTGTAGTCGGCTCTTATGAAGGTGAACTACAAACAGCTGGGCTCACAGGCTTACATGTTATGGGGTTTTAGGGGATAGCAGTGGAGATAGGAAGTTTAGTGTAGGTTGTAAGCGTCCCTGAATAGTAGAGTCTTCAGGGAGCACTTGAAGCTTTTAAAACTAGGGGAGATTCTTGTGGAGCGAGGCAGAGAGTTCCATAAGATGGGAGCCAGTCTTGAGAAATCTTGTAGACGGGAATGTGAGGAGGTAACAAGAGAGGATGAGAGTAAGAGATCATGAGCGGAGCGAAGGGGACGGGAGGGAGAGTATCTGGAGACAAGGTCTGAGATGTAAGCGGGAGCAATGCAATTGAGGACTTTGTGTGTCAGAGTGAGAATTTTGTGTTTAATCCTAGAGGCAATAGGAAGCCAGTGAAGGGATTTTCAGAGAGGTGTGGCAGATGAAGAGCGATGTGCAAGGAAGATGATCCTGGCAGAGGCATTCATTATGGATTGTAAAGGAGCTAGGCAGCAGCTAGGGTGACCAGAGAGGATAGAGTTGCAGTAGTCGAGGCGGGAAAGGATGAGAGAGTGGATTAAAATCTTTGTTGTGTCTTGTGTAAGGAAATGTCTAATTATAGCAATGTTTTTAAGGTGGAAGCAGCAGGCTTTAGCCAAGGACTGAATGTGAGGAGTGAAATAAAGATCTGTGCCAAGTGTGACCCCAAGACATCGGGCATGTAAGGTTGGGGTAATGATGGAGTTGTCAACAGTTATAGAGACATGGGGGGTGGAGATTTTTTAAGAAGGTGGGAAAATACGGAGCTCAGTTTTGGAGAGATTTAGCTTGAGGTAGTGAGAGGACATCCAAGATGAGATATGAGAGAGACAGTTAGTGACACGGGTTAGCAAGGAAGGAGATAATTCTGGTGCAGAGAGGTAGATTTGGGTATCGTCGGCATACAAATGATAATGAAACCCGTGGGACTTTATTAAGGAACCTAGTGAGGACGTGTAGATTGAGAAGAGAAGGGGACCGAGGACAGAGCCTTGCGGTACCCTAACAGAAAGAGGTAACGGGGCAGAGGATACCCCAGAGAAGGCTACACTAAAGGTATGGTTAGACAGATAGGAAGAGAACCAAGAGAGAGCTGTGTCACAGATGCCAAAGGATTGGAGGGTATAGAGCAAAAGAGGGTGGTCGACAGTATCAAAGGCTGCAGACAGATCAAGGAGGATAAGTAGATTTTGCTGTAAGTAGGTCGTTGGTAACCTTAACAATTGCTGTCTCTGTTGAGTGAAGGGGGCGAAATCCAGATTGCAGTGAGTCAAGGAGGGAGTTTAATGTAAGGAAATGGGATAGACGTGCATATACTAGCTTTTCAAGAAGCTTTGAGGCAAGGGGTAGTAGGGAAATAGGGCGGTAGTTGGATGGAGAGGTTGGATCAAGAGAAGCTTTTTTGAGGATAGGTGTGACTAATGCATGTTTAAGAGATGTGGGAACTATACCAGTGCTGAGGGAGAGGTTGAAGTGTGAGTATAGGGGTAAGGGTAGATGAGAGGGAGTGAAGTAGTTGTGAGTGGATGGGGTCGAGGGGACAGGTAGTGAAGTGAGATGATAGTATAAGGGCAGAAATTTCATCCTCTGTAACACGGGCAAAAGAGTTAAATTTATGGCTATGTGGGTTTTGGATGATTGTGAGCTTTTAAGGGGGTGGGAGACCGGTAGTATGTTGAGAGCTGAATTCAGTTCTGATGGAGTCAATTTTGTTGTTGAAGTAGCTGGCAAAATCTTGGGCTGAAAAAAAAGTTGTGGTGGGAGGCGGGGGTGGGCGGAGAAGAGTATTGAATGTGGAGAAACGGACGTTTTGGGTTTGAAGAAAGAGTACAGATAAGAATAGAGAAGTAATGTTGCTTATATAGATTAGGGGCAGAATGGTAAGAGTTCAAGATGAACTTATAGTGAAGAAAGTCAGCAGAAGTCCGAGATTTCCTCCAGTGTCGCTCAGCAGTACAGAAACATCTGCATAGGTACCGTGTCAGAGGAGTATGCCAGGGCTAAGGTATATTGAGCATTTTTACAAAAGTGGAAACATACATAAAACAAAATACTACAAAAGTACTTGCCTTGTGTCTTGCCCTTTGCCCAATCCTTGTTCAATTCTTGTATAATTATTTTCTTAATTCCTCACTTATAAAATGCTCACTTAATTCTTGTATAATTCTTTTCCTGATGCCTCACTTATAAAATGCTCACTTAATTCTTGTATAATTCTTTTCTTAATGTCTCACTTATAAAATGCTCACTTCAAAAATGTGAACATATGTTGTTGTACCAATGCACAGCCCAAGCTAATGTTAAATCTATAGGCAGGGAAGTCAGCTGTGTCCACTAAATGACTTGATAAATCAAAGACAAATTAAAGGCCAATTGGAAAGTTTGATTCTGGTCTGGTCAGGGTGAGATAAGTTAAAGGGACACTGAACCTAAATTTTGTCTTTTGTGATTCAGATAGAGCATGCAATTTTAAGCAACTTTCTAATTTACTCCTATTATCAAATGTTCTTCATTCTCTTGGTATTTTTTTTTTAAAAGCAAGAATGTAAGTTTAGATGCCGGCCCATTTTTATGAACAACCTGGGTTGTTCTTGCTGATTGGTGGATAAATGCATCCACCATAAACAAGTGCTGTCCAGTGTTCTGGACTTTCTTTTTCAAATAAAGATAGCAAGTGAGCGAGGAAAAATTGATAATATGAGTAAATTAGAAAGTTGCTTAAAATTGCATGCTCTGGCCTCTATTTAACAAAGTCTGCTGGACCTTATCCGACAGTGCGGATCCGTCAGACCTCGCTGAATACGGAGAGCAATACGCTCTCCTTATTCAGCATTGCACCAGCAGCTCACAAGAGCTGCTGGTGCAACGCCGCCCCCTGCAGACTCGCGGCCAATGGGCCGCCAGCAGGGAGGTGTCAATCAACCCGATCGTACTCGATCGGGTTGAATTCCGGCGATGTCTGGTTGTGTGCCTGCTCAGAGCAGGTGGACAGGGTTATGGAGCAGCGGTCTTTGTGACCGCTGCTTCGAAACACGGGGCATCAAGCTCCATTCGGAGCTTGATAGATAGGCCCCTCTATCTGAATCACGAAAGAAAAAAATTGGGTTCAGTATCCCTTTGGAGGAGGTTGAAACTATGGCATGTGACAGCTATACTTGTTCATTCAAATGTACATTCATTTCAACACTGTTTCATACTTCTAGTGATAGATAACAAAAATGCATTATTGATGAGCAACCTAGATATATACAGGTACACCCCGCTCATACAGTGGGTTAGGGACCGGAGCCCCGCTGTAAAGGGAAAACCGCCTTAAAGTGAAACAAGGCAGTTATAGCTTTCTTTTCAGTGTTTAAAATCATTAAAACATGTTTGAACTAACATATATTAGGAGTGCAATAGTGCTACGTTTAGTTTAACACTAGCACAGCACAGTATTCAATAAATACTGTACCTGTAAAATAGTGACAATCACTGTAGTACAATTTGCCAGAGTATAACACTGAGACATAGATTGCACTGTAATGCTATAAACAGAGTGAACTAAGCATAACAAAATGGTGCCAGTCACTTTTCTAGCAATCTCACAATGATTACAGCACTGTTTCAAAATCCTTGGAGGTTGAACTTCAGCTCCACAAAGCCCTGTATTAGCGAATCGCTGTAAAGTGAAGCACTGTAAAGTGAGGTATACCTGTATATATATATATATATATATATATATATATATATATATATATATATATATATATATATATATATATATATATATATATATATATATATATATATATATATATATATTCTAGTACAACACTACAAACAATACAAAATATATACAGTATCCACTCGTACAACACTACAACAGCAAAAAACATAAAATAGTCACTGGATGATTGATACAGTCAGAGCACTATTTATTAAACTACATTTATTGGATGATTGATACAGTCTGGGTACATTTAATTAAAATACATTTATAGTGTAAAATTGCAGCTGTAAGTTATAATAGTTGTCAAGTCAGCCGTTTGTAATAAAACACATTTGCCTGCTACCCACAAAATATACATTTATTGAGGCTAAACAAATTACATCATTCCTGAACTGCAAGACTTTACAGGCACCTCCTGATCATACTGACTTCAAAGAGGAATACCGCAGATTAAAAATATCTCAGGAGTCTGCTGTGTGGTTATCATACTATTACTTCAGACTGGATTACAGTTTTATCACAGTTTAGTGTAAAATGATAGTGTTTGACAAATAAAACTACAAAATAGAGTTCCTTGAGCAGAATTTCTTGCAAAAAAGAGAGTGGATTTTTTTAAAATTAATTTAAAGGAATAGTCTAGTCAAAATTAAACTATCATGATTCAGGCAGAGCATGCAATTTTTAGCAACTTTCTAATTTACTCCTATTATCAATTTTTCTTCATTCTCTTGGTATCTTGATCTGAATGTAAGCTTAGGAGCCAGCCCATTTTTGGTTCAGCACCTGGGTAGCGCTTGCTGATTGGTGGCTACATTTAGACACCAATCAGAAACTGCTACCCAGGTGCTGAGTCAAAAATGCGCCGGCTCCTATGCTTACATTTCTGCTTTTTCAAATAATGATACCAAGAGAATGAAGAAAAATTAATAATAGGACTAAATTAGAAATTGCTTAAAATTGCATGTTCTATCTGAATCATGAAAGTTTAAAAGATGGTTAAACATTTTTTTTTTTAAATTGTTGCAAACAGTGACCCAAATCACAAGCATCAGAATTTCTAAGCAAAATTACTACATTGCTTTTTAATGAGGGATTCAAATTCAACCCATTCCAGTCCATTAGAACCCTACAACAACATAATGAACACAAGTTTTAAAATACATTGTTGTGTGAAGATACTCTCTAAGCCTTGCATGGGGACAATTCCACAGCAATGTTCCAATCAGAAAATAGTTTTCTTACAGCTTTTTTGCAGGTTTACTTTGTAATGCAGTGACTTTAAAAGATAGATGAGCCCTACTTACTGTTTAACACGACCTCTGGATGACAAATCATGAAACAAAGACCCATAAAAAAGAGAGCACAGAGAAAGCAGTTTATGCTGTGCGTTCATCCTCCCCTCCCTTTTTTCCACAAAGGACTTGGTAACCGGGCCCCGGTTTTGCTTTGCGCAGATCTCATGTCCATGGGGCCGATTTACAAGCTTCGTATGGAGTTTGATGCCCTTTGTTTCTAAAGACCGCTGCTCCGTAACTTGTTCGCCTTCTTTGAGGCCACGGACAGGAATCAACCCAATCGAATATGATTGTGTTGATTGACACCCCACTGCTAGTGGCCGATTGGCCGCAAATATGCAGAGGGCGGCATTGCACCAGCAATTCACCAGAACTGCTGGTGCAATGATAAATGCCGAGAGCGTATGCTGTCGGCATTTATCGATGTGCGGAGGACATAATATGCTACATCGTATCATGTCCGCTCGCACATTAATAAATCTACCCCCATAGCTTTTCCGCATCTGGTAGATAACCCTTACATTTTTCTATACCTGGCCAGTCATGCATATTGCATAAGCAGCTGCTTAAAGCTTTTTTTAGTACAACATTTAAAGAGACATGAAACACAAACATTTTCTTTCTTGATTTTGCTAGAACATACAATTTTAAACAACTTTCCAGTTTACTTCTATTATCAAATTTGCTTCATTCTTTTGATATCATTTGTTGAAGGAGCAGCAATGCACTACTGGTTTCTAACTGAACACATAGGTGAGCCAATAATCTGTATATATATATATGTGTGTGTGTGTGTGCAGCCACCAATCAGCAGCTAGAATCTAGGTGCTTTGCTGCTCCTGAGCTTTCCTAGATAAACCTTTCAGCAAAAGATAACAATATATATAATATAACAAAGGATAGCAAATTTAATAATAGAAGTAAATTTGAAAGTTGTTTAAAATTGTATGCTTTGTCTAAATCATTAAAGGGACAATCTAGACCAAAATAAACTTTCATGATTCAGATGGGGCACGTCATTTTAAACAATTTTCCAATGTACTTTTATCACCAATTTTGCTTTGTTCTCTTGGTATTCTTAGTTGAAAGCTTAACCTAGGAGGTTCATATGCTAATTTCTTAGACCTTGAAGCCCACCTCTTTCAGATTGCATTTTAACAGTTTTTCACCACTAGAGGGTATTAGTTCACGTATTTCATATAGATAACACTGTGCTCGTGCACGAGAAGTTATCTGGGAGAAGGCACTGATTGGCTAAACTGCAAGTCTGTCAAAAGAACTAAAAAAAGGGGCAGTTTGCAGAGGCTTAGACACAAGATAATCACAGAGGTTAAAAGTATATTATTATAACTGTGTTAGTTATGCAAAACTGGGAAATGGGTAATAAAGGGATTATCTATCTTTTAAAACAATAAAAATTCTGGTGTAGACTGTCCCTTTAATGTCTTATTATGACTTTACTGTCCATTTAAACGGATTGTTTAATATCCCTTTAGGCACATGCAGCTTTGCATTATCTTTCAATTTCCATTGCCACCATTTTCATACTAATCTCAGTAGTCAGCTGTTCAAATAATTAGAACCATTTAATCACCAACACGGCTCTTGTTAAAGGGACAGTCAAGTCCAAAAAAAACTTTCATGATTCAGTTAGAGCATGCAATTTTAAACAACTTTCCAATTTACTTTTATCACTAATTTTGCTTTGTTCTCTTGGTATTCTTAGTTGAAAAGCTAAACCTAGGAAGGCTCATATGATAATTTCTAAGCCCTTGAATGCCGCCTCTTATCACATGCTTTTTTATTTGCTTTTCACAACAGGGGAGAGCTAGTTTATGTAAACCATATAGATAACATTGTGATCATGCCCGTGGTTTGTGGCAGACACTGCAATAATTGTCTAAAATGAAAGTCAATAGATATAATAAATAAAATGTCATGTGATCAGGGGGCTGTCAGAAGATGCTTAGATACAAGGTAATCACAGAGGTAAAAAGTATATTTATTAAACAGTGTTGGTTATGCAAAACTGGGGTATGGATAATAAAGGGATTGTCTATCTTAAAAAAAAAAAAAATTCTGGTGTTGACTGTCCCTTTAAGCTGCTTTGTATCACTAGCATAGACTCTTACCTACCTTTAGATCTAATACTGTATAAGACATGGTAATAAATCTTTATTGCTACTGATTACTAAAAGCAATGTACATGTATATATGTATACATGTATATAACACACATAACACAAACATAATAATGAGACCAGCCCTGTAGGTAAAATACAATTAGAAATCTTCCTAATATGCCTACTAATAAATACAGTCAATTTTAAATAATTAGCTTCCATATGGTACTTTATAAATGATGGCCAATATATTTTGTATAGCTAGCTACCTTTCGTGTTTTATTGACAAACAAAAAGATAATGGAAGATGCTAATTGTTTGTAGTTTTCTACATTGGAGATTGTGATGTACAGTAAAAACACAAAACTGATATTATTAGTCTCTTCGGTAACATTGTTCAAATATTAGACAAAGGCAAAACTTAAAGGGACAGTATACACTCATTTTCATATAACTGCATGAAATAGACACTACTATAAAGAATAAGGGGCCAGATCCGATATGCAGCGTCGCCCGCAAAAGCCGGCGATGCCGAAATTTGCGCTGGTTTGGTATACTATATACGGCGTAACCTAGAAGTTACGCCCGTATATTTCTGCCGTCGCCCGTAGTTTTTTGGGCCATAGGCAGGTATACCAAACCAGCGCAGTTTGGTATCCAATATACAGCGTAAGGACTTACGTGGCGAAAATGGAGAAATCTTACTCCATTTTCACCTCGCCACAAAATGCAGCCGTAGTAAGCCTTACGCTGTCTATTGGAGCCCCGTAACTCTCTAAACTAGCTGCAAAATAAACCTAACACCTAACGCATGCGCAATGTCTATCTACCTGTCAACCGTTATCCCCCTCCGCAATCCCTAATAAAGTATTTAACCCCTAAACCGCCGCACACGGACCCCGCCACCACCTACATTAAAAGTATAACCCCCTAATGTGATCCCCTTACACCGTCGCAAGCTACATTACATACCCCCTAATGTGAGTCCCTTACACCGCCGCCATCTACCTTACCTACCCCCTAAAGTGAGCACCTACCCCGCCGCCATCTACCTTACCTACCCCCTAAAGTGAGCCCCCTACCCCGCCGCCATCTATCTTACCTAACACCTAAACTGAGCCCCTACCCCGCCGCCATCTATCTTACCTACCCCCTAAAGTGAGCCCCTACCCCGCCGCCATCTATCTTACCTACCCCCTAAAGTGAGCCCCCTACCCCGCCGCCATCTATCTTACCTACCCACTAAAGTGAGCCCCCTACCCCGCCGCCATCTATCTTACCTACCCACTAAAGTGAGCCCCTACCCCGCCGCCATCTATTTTTAAAATATTAACCCCTAATTTAATCCCCCTACACCGCCGCCAGCTATATTAACTATATTAACCCTAATTATATTAGGGTTAATATAGTTAATATAGTTATTATATGATATATATTAACTATATTAACCCTAATTATATTAGGGTTAATATAGTTAATATCGTTATTATAATATATATATATTAAGTATAATAACCCTATCTAATGCTAACACCCCTAACTAAATTCTTATTAAAATAGATCTAATTAATATTATTAATTAAAATATTCCTATTTAAATCTAAATACTTACCTATAAAATAAACCCTAAGATAGCTACAATGTAATTAATAATTACATTGTAGCTATTTTAGGGTTTATATTTATTTTACAGGTAACTTGGTATTTATTTTAACTAGGTACAATAGAAAATAAATATACAATACCCCCCCCCCCCAGCCAATCGGATTGAATTTGAATCTGATTGGCTGATTCAATCAGCCAATCAGATTTTTCTACCTTAATTCCGATTGGCTGATAGAATCCTATCAGCCAATCGGAATTCGACGGTACCTCATTCCTCATTTAGTCTTCGTGCCGGATGGATGCTCCACGGCGGAGGAGCAAAGAAAGAAGATTGAAGATGCCGCTTTGCTTGAAGACATCGCCGGATGGAAGAAGACATCGCCGGATGGAAGAAGACTTCACTGCCGCTTGATTGAAGACATCGCCCGGATAGAAGAAGACTTCACTGCTGCTTGATTGAAGACATCGCCCGGATGGAAGAAGACTTCACTGCCGCTTGATTGGACATCGCCCGGATCGGATGAAGAGTTCTGCCCGGCTGGGTGAAGACAAGGTAGGGAAATCTTCAGGGGGGTAGTGTTAGGTTTTTTTAAGGGGGGTTTGGGTGGGTTTAGAAAAGGGGTATGTGGGTGGTGGGTTGTAATGTTGGGGGGGTATTGTATATTTATTTCAATGCAAAAGAGCAGAATTCTTTGGGGCTGGTAAGGTAAAAGAGCTTTGAACTTTTTTTATTTAGAATAGGGTAGGGAATTTTTTAAAAATCTTGTAATATTTTTTTATTTTTTGTAATTTAGTGTTTGTTTTTGTAATTTAGTTTAGATTATTTTATTGTATTTTAGTTTAGATATTTGTAGTTTATTTAATTTATTGATAGTGTAGGTGTATTTGTAACTTAGGTTAGGATTTATTTTACAGGTAAATTGGTAATTATTTTAACTAGGTAGCTATTAAATAGTTATTAACTATTTAATAGCTATTGTACCTAGTTAAAATAAATACCAAGTTACCTGTAAAATAAATAAAAACCCTAAAATAGCTACAATGTAATTATTAATTACATTGTAGCTATCTTAGGGTTTATTTTATAGGTAAGTATTTAGATTTAAATAGGAATATTTTAATATTAATTAGATCTATTTTAATAAGAATTTAGTTAGGGGTGTTAGCATTAGATAGGGTTATTATACTTAATATATATATTATAATAACGATATTAACTATATTAACCCTAATATAATTAGGGTTAATATAGTTAATATATATAATATAATAACTATATTAACTATATTAACCCTAATATAATTAGGGTTAATATAGTTAATATAGCTGGCGGCGGTGTAGGGGGATTAAATTAGGGGTTAATATTTTAAAAATAGATGGCGGCGGGGTAGGGGATCACTTTAGGGGGTAGGTAAGATAGATGGCGGCGGGGTAGGGGGCTCACTTTAGGGGGTAGGTAAGATAGATGGCGGCGGGGTAGGGGCTCACTTTATGGGGTAGGTAAGATAGATAGCGGCGGGGTAGGGGGCTCACTTTAGGGGGTAGGTAAGATAGATGGCAGCGGGGTAGGGGCTCACTGTAGGGGGTAGGTAAGATAGATGGCGGCGGGGTAGGGGGCTCACTTTAGGGGGTAGGTAAGATAGATGGCGGCGGGGTAGGGGGCTCACTTTAGGGGGTAGGTAAGATAGATGGCGGCGGGGTAGGGGCTCACGTTAGGGGGTAGGTAAGATAGATGGCGGCGGGGTAGGGGCTCACATTAGGGGGTTATAGATTTAATATAGCTGGCGGCGGGGTCCAGGAGCGGCGGTTTAGGGGTAGGGATGGGCGAATGTTTCACAACATTCGAAAAACGGCACGAATTTTAACACATTCATTCGTTCGAATCGAATTTCGAATGTTTACATAACATTCTAACATTCGATTTTCGAATGTTCGGTTTCGAATTTTACGATTACATTCGAAAATATTCTTTTCGAAAAATTTGAATTTAGATTGTAATAGTATTTCTAATGCTTTTTCTTTAAATGTAATATTCGAATTATGGAATATTCGAATTCGAAAAATTCGAATTTAGATTGTAATAGTATTTCTAATGCTTTTTCTTGAAATGTAATATTCGAATTATGCAATACGTGTATTCGAATTCGAAAAATTCGAATTTAGATTGTAATAGTATTTCTAATGCTTTTTCTTTAAATGTAATATTCGAATTATGCAATATTCAAATTCGAAAAATTCGAATTTATATGTTTGTAATAGTATTTCTAATGCTTTCTTTAAATGCAATATTCGAATTATGCAATATTCTATATGGAAACATTCAAAATGATATATTTGTATCTATTATGTATCAATTTACTAGATTCCCGCCCTACCACATGAACTATTGAACTTCTGAATAGTATTTGTTAAACAGAATGTTAAATTCGAAATTTCGAATGTGGACATTCGATATAATTATAAACATTCGCATTCGAAAGTGACATTCGAAAACTGTAAATAACATTCGATTTTCGAATTTTTAAGAATATTCGTTCTTATCGACATTCGGATTTAGAATTCGAATTTCGGTAATAACATTCGTTCTACATTCGAAATTCGAAAATTTACACATTTGCCCATCCCTATTTAGGGGTTAATACATTTATTGTTAGGATAGTGAGGGGGGATAGATGATAGAGGGTTAGACGTGTCGAGCTATGTTTGGGAGGCGTGTTAGACAGTACGGGGGATTTTATAACTTTAGTCAGGTTTTGAAAGGCACCGGCAGTTTCTAAAGTGCCGTAAGTCACTGGCGACTCCAGAAATTTGTACTTACGCAGATTTCTGGACATCGCTGGTTTGTCAGACTTACGGCACTTTAGCCTCTGATGGCGCCGTATATAGGATAGCTCGAGTTGCGAGCTGAAACTGCGGGCGGCGGGGGTTCCCTCGCTTGTGCCGCAAACTACGATCTTTATCGGATCGCGCCCAAGATGCACAGATACTGATACAAAAATCCAGTATAAAACTGTTTAAAAACTTACTTAGAAGTTCTAAGTTTAGCTCTGTTGAAAAGGTGGCTGGAAAGACCACTGCAAATGGAAAATAAGACACTCCCCCCCCTCCCCCTTCTTTTGCATATGAAAAGACCCTTTACACAAACAGGAGCAAGCTGGAGAAGGTAGCTGACAGTATTCACATAAAACTTTGGGGCTTGGTTAGGAGTCTGAAAATCAGAGCAATGTTACTTAAAAATAAGTAAAACTATACATTTTTTTAAAAAAAAAAACTTTATGGGCTATATAAATAGATCATCTACAAACCATTTATGCAAAGAAAAAATGAGTGTATAATGTCCCTTTAATAAAGGAACATTTATTATGAACAAAAAAAAGTCACAGTGCATTTATATGCAAAAAGGATGTAACAAACACAAATTACAAAAAGAAACAGTTTTAAAATAAAAAAGGGTAAAAAAGTAGAATCTAATACTGTGCTAGCTCACATATCTGTCCCAATGGAGCTTGGTGAAGAAAGATGGTCACTTATGTTGTTTTACACAGCCTCCCATGTAGAATGGCATTATTATTTTTCTGAATCCATAATTAAATACATTTTTCTTCCTGAGATCAGGTTTCTAACCAGTCCCCTTCCAGGGTGAGCAAGGAAGGTAGCCACCCCTTTTTTATGGTATGCCATAAAACCACATAACAGGCCCTGGCTGATGTTATAGGATAATTTATCATTTTAGTTATGTATATATAATAGACCTATCCTTAAAAGCAATTCCATTGGGACATCATGAGGATTATTTTGGTACCAAACATGACATGTCTGTCAGATTTGGTCATCCCATAACATAAAAATAATTAGTACATGTCTTAAGATATTCTAGACCTCATGTTAGTGTTTTGATAGGGACACTGTTTTCTGTCACTTTGGATTGACATCTTTGACTCATAAAAATCACTCTTCTGAGAAGAGCAGATTGCACCTTCTATCTAGATCTCCAGATGCAGGCAGTAAAAAAACATTCATTCCAAAAACCTTGCCTTTTTTAGATAGCTTTAATAAGCAGTTGTAAAAAAAAGAGAAGAACAAAAAATTAACCCCTGACATCCTAAAATCATGAGTTCTTGACAGAGATATATTTAATTTGGGTTGCAAAGTTGACCAACTCTCTCTTTTCGTTATGAGAGGTTGTGTTTCATCAGAATATAACCTATGTATTTTGATAAGACAAAGACATAATCATGCTGTACAAGAGTATATAATAAACCTATCCATAAAAAAAATAAGAAAGATAATCCAGACATATTTATTTATTTATTTATTTTTACAAAATATGATGATTTGGGTAAAAACATGATCTTGCCCTAACCACTTATATTATATTTTGTCTTGTTATTTTCTGAGCTGTATCTCACTCTATACAGTGAGATTACTTTACTATAAGAAAACAGTCATGTCAATTCTGTACACCTACAGTACATAAATGCAAGTTAACCATATGTCTAGTATGTTTCTGAGGTTGTTGAGGTTGTAATTATTGTATCACCTTAGGAATTATTATTATTATTATTATTATTATTATTATTATTATTATCGGTTATTTGTAGAGCGCCAACAGATTCCGTTCCCACTGCCCATATAATTAGCTGGACCAATAATTACTACAGGGAGTGCAGAATTATTAGGCAAGTTGTATTTTTGAGGATTAATTTTATTATTGAACAACAACCATGTTCTCAATGAACCCAAAAAACTCATTAATATCAAAGCTGAATAGTTTTGGAAGTAGTTTTTAGTTTGTTTTTAGTTATAGCTATTTTAGGGGGATATCTGTGTGTGCAGGTGACTATTACTGTGCATAATTATTAGGCAACTTAATAAAAAACAAATATATACCCATTTCAATTATTTATTTTTACCAGTGAAACCAATATAACATCTCAACATTCACAAATATACATTTCTGACATTCAAAAACAAAACAAAAACAAATCAGTGACCAATATAGCCACCTTTCTTTGCAAGGACACTCAAAAGCCTGCCATCCATGGATTCTGTCAGTGTTTTGACCTGTTCACCATCAACATTGCGTGCAGCAGCAACCACAGCCTCCCAGACACTGTTCAGAGAGGTGTACTGTTTTCCCTCCTTGTAAATCTCACATTTGATGATGGACCACAGGTTCTCAATGGGGTTCAGATCAGGTGAACAAGGAGGCCATGTCATTAGATTTTCTTCTTTTATACCCTTTCTTGCCAGCCACGCTGTGGAGTACTTGGACGCGTGTGATGGAGCATTGTCCTGCATGAAAATCATGTTTTTCTTGAAGGATGCAGACTTCTTCCTGTACCACTGCTTGAAGAAGGTGTCTTCCAGAAACTGGCAGTAGGACTGGGAGTTGAGCTTGACTCTATCCTCAACCCGAAAAGGCCCCACAAGCTCATCTTTGATGATACCAGCCCAAACCAGTACTCCATCTCCACCTTGCTGGCGTCTGAGTCGGACTGGAGCTCTCTGCCCTTTACCAATCCAGCCACGGGCCCATCCATCTGGCCCATCAAGACTCACTCTCATTTCATCAGTCCATAAAACCTTAGAAAAATCAGTCTTGAGATATTTCTTGGCCCAGTCTTGACGTTTCAGCTTGTGTGTCTTGTTCAGTGGTGGTCGTCTTTCAGCCTTTCTTACCTTGGCCATGTCTCTGAGTATTGCACACCTTGTGCTTTTGGGCACTCCAGTGATGTTGCAGCTCTGAAATATGGCCAAACTGGTGGCAAGTGGCATCTTGGCAGCTGCACGCTTGACTTTTCTCAGTTCATGGGCAGTTATTTTGCGCCTTGGTTTTTCCACACGCTTCTTGCGACCCTGTTGACTATTTTGAATGAAACGCTTGATTGTTCGATGATCACGCTTCAGAAGCTTTGCAATTTTAAGAGTGCTGCATCCCTCTGCAAGATATCTCACTATTTTTGACTTTTCTGAGCCTGTCAAGTCCTTCTTTTGACCCATTTTGCCAAAGGAAAGGAAGTTGCCTAATAATTATGCACACCTGATATAGGGTGTTGATGTCATTAGACCACACCCCTTCTCATTACAGAGATGCACATCACCTAATATGCTTAATTGGTAGTAGGCTTTCGAGCCTATACAGCTTGGAGTAAGACAACATGCATAAAGAGGATGATGTGGTCAAAATACTCATTTGCCTAATAATTCTGCACTCCCTGTATATTTAGCTGATTGGTATCAATATGGGAATAATTGTCAAAGACAAAAAAGAAAACTATTATGATACTAGTAAACTGAGTGAGACTGGTATTGATTTAAGTGTAAACAATCTACAAACCCAACATCTAAATTACTGAAGTACAACAAAGTAATTTAGATATTGGGTTTGTAGATTGTTTACACTTAAATCAACACCAGTCTCACTCAGTTTACTAGTATCATAGTAGTTTTCTTTTTTGTCTTGGACAATTATTCCCATATTGATACCAATCAGCTAAATATAGTAATTATTGGTCCAATAAATTCTAGTTTAATGTGCAAGAGTTCTAGTATTCAGCAACACATGCAATTATAGATGTTAATGGTTGTATTAAAGGGACAGTCTACACCAACATTTTTTTTATTTAAAAAGATAGATAATCCCTTTATTACCCATTCCCTGTTTTTGCATAACCAACACAGTTATATTAATATACTTTTTACCTCTGTGATTAACTTGTATTTAAGCCTTTGCAGACAACCTCCTTATCTAAGTGCCTTTGACAGACATGCAGTGTAGTCAATCAGAGAAGACTCCCAAATAACTTCACGGGAGTGAGCACAATGTTATCTATATGACACATGTGAACTAGCACAGTCTAACTGTGAAAAACTTTCAAAATGCTCTGAGCTAGGAGGCGGTTTTCAACTGTTTAGAAATCAGTTTGAGCCTAGCTAGGTTTAGCTTTTCAAAAACACCACCAAGGGAACAAAGCAAATTTGATGATAAAATTAAATTGGAAAGTTGTTTAAAATTGCATGCCCTATCTGAATCATGAAAGTTTAGTTTTGACTAGACTGTCCCTTTAAGCAATATGTGGGTGATGCCTTTGTTTTTACTTTTTGCTCTTATATTTGGGGGCTTCAATACACAGATTTCTAATATTTGGGGGTCTTAGCTAAATTCGTAGACTTGTGATATTCTTTTGCTTCTATCAAACTATGCAACACGGTGAACACTAGATAAAAGTAATACCAACTAGGGGGTACTCACCAACAATGAATAATTAAAAAATATAAATAGTCTTAATATGGGATAAATATAAATATTTCAAATGTCCTCTTACAGGGAGTGCAGAATTATTAGGCAAATGAGTATTTTGACCACATCATCCTCTTTATGCATGTTGTCTTACTCCAAGCTGTATAGGCTCGAAAGCCTACTACCAATTAAGCATATTAGGTGATGTGCATCTCTGTAATGAGAAGGGGTGTGGTCTAATGACATCAACACCCTATATCAGGTGTGTATAATTATTAGGCAACTTCCTTTCCTTTGGCAAAATGGGTCAAAAGAAGGACTTGACAGGCTCAGAAAAGTAAAAAATAGTGAGATATCTTGCAGAGGGATGCAGCACTCTTAAAATTGCAAAGCTTCTGAAGCGTGATCATCGAACAATCAAGCGTTTCATTCAAAATAGTCAACAGGGTCGCAAGAAGCGTGTGGAAAAACCAAGGCGCAAAATAACTGCCCATGAACTGAGAAAAGTCAAGCGTGCAGCTGCCAAGATGCCACTTGCCACCAGTTTGGCCATATTTCAGAGCTGCAACATCACTGGAGTGCCCAAAAGCACAAGGTGTGCAATACTCAGAGACATGGCCAAGGTAAGGAAGGCTGAAAGACGACCACCACTGAACAAGACACACAAGCTGAAACGTCAAGACTGGGCCAAGAAATATCTCAAGACTGATTTTTCTAAGGTTTTATGGACTGATGAAATGAGAGTGAATCTTGATGGGCCAGATGGATGGGCCCGTGGCTGGATTGGTAAAGGGCAGAGAGCTCCAGTCCGACTCAGACGCCAGCAAGGTGGAGGTGGAGTACTGGTTTGGGCTGGTATCATCAAAGATGAGCTTGTGGGGCCTTTTCGGGTTGAGGATGGAGTCAAGCTCAACTCCCAGTCCTACTGCCAGTTTCTGGAAGACACCTTCTTCAAGCAGTGGTACAGGAAGAAGTCTGCATCCTTCAAGAAAAACATGATTTTCATGCAGGACAATGCTCCATCACACGCGTCCAAGTACTCCACAGCGTGGCTGGCAAGAAAGGGTATAAAAGAAGAAAATCTAATGACATGGCCTCCTTGTTCACCTGATCTGAACCCCATTGAGAACCTGTGGTCCATCATCAAATGTGAGATTTACAAGGAGGGAAAACAGTACACCTCTCTGAACAGTGTCTGGGAGGCTGTGGTTGCTGCTGCACGCAATGTTGATGGTGAACAGATCAAAACACTGACAGAATCCATGGATGGCAGGCTTTTGAGTGTCCTTGCAAAGAAAGGTAGCAATATTGGTCACTGATTTGTTTTTGTTTTGTTTTTGAATGTCAGAAATGTATATTTGTGAATGTTGAGATGTTATATTGGTTTCACTGGTAAAAATAAATAATTGAAATGGGTATATATTTGTTTTTTGTTAAGTTGCCTAATAATTATGCACAGTAATAGTCACCTGCACACACAGATATCCCCCTAAAATAGCTATAACTAAAAACAAACTAAAAACTACTTCCAAAACTATTCAGCTTTGATATTAATGAGTTTTTTGGGTTCATTGAGAACATGGTTGTTGTTCAATAATAAAATTAATCCTCAAAAATACAACTTGCCTAATAATTCTGCACTCCCTGTATATATAATCATGCAAAAGTCCCCTTGTATTTGTAATAAAACATTCAGCACCAACTACCATATATACAACAGATAGATACAGTATACAGGAATGCTGGAGTCCAATCCTCATCTAATTACTTCCAGGGCTTCAACTCCTAAAAAGCAGTAGTGTCACATCCAAGTCTGAGAAAACAAACAAATAAATATGGTGCAGTATATTTGAAAAATAGATGAAAACAAAAAGGAATAAAAAAGGTTCATTCACACGAGTAAGATGCACTAAATAAGTGCAATGCAGGCATGCCGGTCCCTCAGAGCTGTCCGATAAGCTCCCCTCAGGCTACAGAATCTTTCCTCACTATGGCATCCAGCTCCCAGCATAAAGTAGAACAACCAGATTCCACCTTAGCATTTGTGGAAGTGCTAAAACAATGTCTAGTAGCACATCAGCATATATCACAAGAGTCTGAATAAAAAACATTCAAATATACTATACTATGAGGCACCTCCTATGTTTAGATTGTTTTCACTGAACACTAGCTACTAGAGATGTGCATTTGTGTGATTTGTGTTACAACGAATGCTAAATATAGCGGCTAAAAGTGTCATTCACCTCTTTTCAGAACTGATTTTTTCCTTCTTAAAGTGCAACAGACAAAGATCTGGATTTTCATTTATCTTTGTGTTTTGCACTTTCACACAAAGAAATCTGTCTCTGAAAAGAGCCAAATGCCACTGCTGGTAGCCTTATTCAGCAACAGCTCCCATTGTTTTATAGACACTAAACCTTTACACTTATTTTGTCAATATTTAAACAGCTTTTGAAACTTTAAGAAATAAATCTACATGTTTTTCTCAGGCTAATCGTTTCTTCGGCAGCATCATGCTACCTAGCATTTATTTAGGGAAAGATTACGAGTGGAGCACAAACATTTGGTCCTGAGCGAAAAGGGGTATTTCACAAGGGTTTGTGCTCATTGGGCTTACCTCTCATATTACGAGTTGAAAGTAAACTCGATCGAATGAGCTAAATCGCGATTAACGATAAATCATTACCGCGACTTCAGAGCTCTGGTATTTCATGAAACATAAAAGTTGCACAAAACACATTAAACATACATTACAAGGTACAGTTACACTCATAATAACACTATCTAATAAAAATTATTAGAAAAAATATTGCACACAAAAGTTATAAAGGCTCAAAGATATCAGGTTGTGTGTGTTTAACATATATATCAATCTCTAAATATGAATATTTATGTATATATACTGTATATGTCTATATATGTGTACATATGTATTTATGTATTTATACTGTATGTGTGTATATATATATATATATATATATATATATATATATATATATATATATATTTACAGACACATAAATACATATGTACACATATATAGACATATAAATAAGTGCATTGGAGCCCTTTTTTGTTAAGCAGAGGAAAACATGTAAAAGCATATATATGCCCTATTTTTATTTAATAAAGGCTTTAACTATGTATTTACTGTTAAAATTTCACATTCCAATGTTCTGCACACAGCAGGATATGTTATATGTATTTCTATATAGATATTCCTATATATATATCTTCAAATATCTATACCTATATATTATCATGTATGTATATATATATATATATATATATATATATATATATATGTGTGTGTGTGTGTGTGTGTGTGTGTGTGTGTGTGTGTATATATATATATATATATATATATATATATATATATATATATATATATATATATACAAAACACGGAAGGGAACTGCACTCTCATACCGGACCGGGTACACTGAGTACACTGTGTGTTGTATTCATTTGTTTTGTAATTTTTCCTATGGTTCTTGCACCCAGCCCTGTCTGGGGTTAACTGCCTGTGACTCTGGGGACAGCACAGCTTCCTGTGAGTGCCAGTGGCACCCAGGGATGAGCATGTTGCAGGGTCATGGGATGTGTACCCGGTCCGGTATGAGAGTGCAGTTCCCTTCTGTGTTTTGTATATGTCTAGGGTGATTACATATGCCTGTGCACCCTTCCCTTGTTCCTAGTTTGTTTGGATTTGAAAGCTTGCATTGTGTGGCTGTTTTAGGGTCCCAGGTATTGGAAAGGACCTTGACGAGGTACCTGGGCTTGTCCCATTTGGCCAAATGTGGTAACTAACCTTTCCATTTTTGCTTTTAAATCTTAGCTGAGAGCTTGTAAGTCAGTGCTGGGTTTTCTCTGTGTGTTGTATATATATATATATATATATATATATATATATATATATATATATATATATATATATATATATATATATATATATATATATACAGTGGATATAAAAAGTCTACACACCCCGTTAAAATGTCAGGTTTCTGTGATGTAAAAAAATGAGACAAAGATAAATCATTTCAGAACTTTTTCCACCTTTAATGTGACCAATAAACTGTACAACTCAACTGAAAAACAAACTGAAATATTTTAGGTAAAGGGAAATAAAAATAAAAAAATAAAATAATATGGTTGCATAAGTGTGAACACCCTTTTATAACTGGGGATGTAGCTGTATTCAGAATTAAGCAATCACATTCAAAATCCTGTCAAATAGGAGTCAGTACACACCTGTCATCATTTAAAGTGCCTCTGATTAACCCCAAATAAAGTTCAGCTGTTCTAGTAGGTCTTTCCTGACATTTTGTTAGTCCCATCCTACAGCAAAAGCCATGGTCCGCAGAGAGCTTCTAAAGCATCAGAGGGATCTCATTGTTAAAAGGTATCAGTCAGGAGAAGGGTACAAAAGAATTTCCAAGGCATTAGATATACCATGGAACACAGTGAAGACAGTTATCATCAAGTGAAGAAAATATGGTGCAATAGTGACATTACCAAGAACTGGATGTCCCTCCAAAATTGATGAAAAGACGAGAAGAAAACTGGTCTGGGAGGCTACCAAGAGGCCTACAGCAACATTAAAGGAGCTGCAGGAATATCTGGCAAGTACTGGCTGTGTGGTACATGTGACAACAATCGCCCGCATTCTTCATTTGTCTTGGCTATGGGGTAGAGTGGCAAGACGGAAGCCTTTTGTTACAAAAAAAAACATCCAAGCCCGGCTAAATTTTGCAAAAACACATCTGAAGTTTCCCAAAAGCATGTTGCAAAAGGTGTTCTGGTCTGATGAAACCAAAGTTGAATTTTTTGGCCATAATTCCAAAAGATATGTTTGGCGCAAAAGCAACACTGCATATCACCAAAAGAACAACATACCCACAGTGAAGCATGGTGGTGTCAGCATCATGCTTTGGGGCTGTTTTTCTTCAGCTGGAACTGGGGCCTTAGTCAAGGTAGAGGGAATAACGAACAGTTCCAAATACCAGACAATATTGGCACAAAACCTTAAGGCTTCTGCTAGAAAGCTGAACATGAAGAGGAACTTCATCTTTCAGCATGACAACGACCCAACGCATACATCCAAATCAACAAAGGAATGGCTTCACCAGAAGAAGATTAAAGTTTTGGGATGGCCCAGCCAGAGCCCAGACCTGAATCCAATTCAAAATCTGTGGGGTGATCTGAAGAGGGCTGTGCACAGGAGATGCCCTCACATTCTGACAGATTTTGGGTGTTTTGCAAAGAAGAGTGGGCAAATCTTGCCAAGTCAAAATGTGCCATGCTGAAAATCTCATACCCAAAAAGACTGAGTGCTGGAATAAAATCAAAAGGTGCTTCAATAAAGTATTAGTTTAACCCCTTAACGACATGCGTCGTACAGGGTACGTTGCACACAACCTGGTCTTTAAAGACCAGCGACGTACCCTGTACGACGTTGGGGTTGAAAGCGGCTGGAAGCGATCCTGATCTTTTCCAGCCGCTTTCCGGTTATTGCAGTGATGCCTCGATATCGAGGCATCACTGCAATAACATTTTACCCCATCCGATGCAGAGAGAGACACTCTGTGGCCCTCTCTGCACCGGACATCGATGGCCGCAATCGTTGGTGGGTGGGAGCCGACGTGGGATGCGGGTGGGCGGCCATCGGTGGATTACGTAGTGCAGAGGTGGGCGGGATCGCTGGGGGCGCGCACGGACGCGCGTGCACGGGGAGGGAGCGGGTGGGAACCATTACACTATGGAACAGATTTTGTTTAAATTTAGAGGGAGAGAGGGGGGTATATAAAATTTAATATAGATAATCAAAGTGATCTGGGAGGGGGTGGGGGTTTAGTCTTGGGGGGGAAGCTACACTACAGAAAAGTGGGGGGAAAAATAAAAAATATTTTTTTTTTTAAACTGGGTACTGGCAAACAGCTGCCAGTACCCAAAATGGCTCCCAATAATGTAGAGGGGGAGGGTTAGAGAGCTGTTTGGGGGGGGGGGGGGGTCAGGGAGGTTTGGGGCTAAGGGGAATCCTACACAGCAGCATATGTAAATATGCTAAAAAAAAAAAAAGATACCTTTTATTTTAGTACTGGAAGACTTTCTGCCAGTACTTAAGATGGCGGGGACAATTGTGGGGTGGGGGAGGGAAGAGAGCTGTTTGGGAGGGATCAGGGGGTCTGATGTGTTAGGTGGGAGGCTGATCTCTACACTAAAGCTAACATTAACCTTGCAAGTTCCCTACAAGATCCCTAATTAACCCCTTCACTGCTAGACATAATACACGTGTGATATGCAGCGGCATTTAGCAGCCTTCTAATTACCAAAAAGCATCGCCAAAACCATATATGTCTGCTTTTTCTGAACAAAGGGGATCCCAGAGAAGCATTTACAACCATTTGTGCCATAATTGCACAAGCTGTTTGTAAATAATTTCAGTGAGAAACCTAAAATTGCGAAAAAATTTACGTTTTTTTAAAATTTGATCGCATTTGGCGGTGAAATGGTGGCATTAAATATACCAAAATGGGCCTAGATCAATACTTTGGGTTGTCTACTACACTACACTAAAGCTAAAAATTAACTCTACAAGCTCCCTACATGCTCCCTAATTAACCCCTTCACTGCTGGGCATAAAACACGTGTGGTGCGCAGTGGCATTTAGCAGCCTTCTAATTACCAAAAAGCAACACCAAAGCCATATAAGTCTGCTATTTCTGAACAAAGGGGATCCCAGAGAAGCATTTACAACCATTTATGCCATAATTGCACAAGTTGTTTGTAAATAATTTCTGTGAGAAATCTAAAGTTTGTGAAATAATTTGTGAAAAATTGAACAATTTTTTTTATTTCATCGCATTTGGCGGTGAAATGGTGGCATGAAATATACCAAAATGGGCCTAGATCAATACTTTGGAATGTCTTCTAAAAAAAATATATACATGTCAAGGGATATTCAGGTATTCTTGACAGATATCAGGGTTCCAATGTAACTAGCGCTCATTTTGAAAAAAAAGTGGTTTTGAAATAGCAAAGTGCTACTTGTATTTATTGCCCTATAACTTGCAAAAAAAGCAAAGAACATGTAAACATTGGGTATTTCTAAACTCAGGACAAAATTTAGAAACTATTTAGCATGGTTGTTTTTTGGTGGTTGTAGATGTGTAACAGATTTTGGGGGTCAAAGTTAGAAAAAGTATGTTTTTTTCCATTTTTTCCTCATATTTTATAATTGTTTTAATAACAAGATATGATGAAAATAATGGTATCTTTAGAAAGTCCATTTAATTGTGAGAAAAACGGTATATAATATTTGTGGGTACAGTAAATGAGTAAGAGGAAAATTACAGCTAAACACAAACACCGCAGAAATGTAAAAATAGCCCTGGTCTTTAAGGGAAAGAAATTGAAAAATGGCCTTGGTCCTTAAGGGGTTAAGGGTGTTCACACTTATGCAACCCTATTATTTTATTTTATTTTTTTTATTTCCCTTTACCTAAAAGATTTCAGTTTGTTTTTCAATTGAGTTGTACAGTTTATAGGTTACATTAAAGGTGGAAAAAGTTCTGAAATTATTTATCTTTGTCTCATTTTTTTACATCACAGAAACCTGACATTTTAACGGGGTGTGTAGACTTTTTATATCCACTGTATATATATATATATATATATATATATATATATATATATATATATATATATATATATATATATATATATATATATATATAGGTATATAGAAATATTGTACCAAAATATTATCAGATATATATAGAAATATATAATATATATAGAAATTTGTGTTTATGAATAAATAGAACATATTCTGCCATGTGAAGAACATTGGAATGTGAAATATTAATTTTTTTAAGTCGGGTTAGCCCACTTGAGAATATGCTTTCGGGGTTAGCGCAAGAGTGGGGTGTAAGGTTTTTTAACTTTTTTTCCTCCATTGACTGGGGGAACAGGTTATCACGTGGGTGATATTGTAAGTTTGGCTTTTTGCTTTCAACTCGTAATATGAGCGCAACCCGACGTGCACAAAAAGTTTACTTCTAGCGCAATTAATGCTCGAGCAGGAGTGTTAAATATTGTACCAAAATAACATCAAATATATATAGAAATACGTATTTATGAATAAATAGAACATATTCTGTTATTTGGAATGTGAAATATTCATATTTTTATGCGATCGTGTTTACGTGAGAGTAGGGTGTTAGTTTTTTTCCACTTTTTTTCCATTGACCTCTATGGGGAAATATATTAATGCGCACGCAATATTCTAACTTCAAATTTTTGCGCTAGTTGAGTTACCGTGAAAGCGAAAATAGTTCACTTTTAACTTGTAATACAAGTTCAACCCGATGAGCACAAAAATCTAACTTCTAGCGCAATTAACGCACAAGTTGAAGTGTTAATTTGGACTCCGATTTAAGGCCGAATGACCCTGAATGCCACCCGATCGCATACGATTAGGTTGATTGACACCCCCTGCTAGTGGCTGATTGGCCGCTAATCTGCAGGGGGCAGCATTGCACAAGCAGTTCACCAGAACTGCTTGTGCAATGATAAATTGTTGGCATTTATCGATGTGCAGCGGACCCCTTGCACTGACTAAAAAAGCAACGTAACTCCCTGGACGCCTTAACAAACACATACATTTAAGCAGCATCTCAAATAGTTAAAGGGACAGTATACTATAAAATTGTTTTTCTCTTTCCAATTACTTTTTTTACTAGCTGCATAGTATAAAATGTATGAGATTTGCTTTTCTAAGGTTTTTTTGTGTATATGAAATAGCTGATTTTGTGTTTTGAAGTCACAACCTAATAAAATGGGTTGAGCTTGTAGGTATAATCAGATATCATTACTTTATCACATTGTGTTCATATACTTGCTTCTTTATTTTATATCTGTTCAAAAACCAATCACCAATACTTGGAGAGAACAATGGAAAATTAACATTTTATTACTTTATCTCTTCTAGAACCCACTGAGAGTATAATTTATTCTACTGGCTGTGTTAACACAGCTTGGCCTTGAGGGCAAAATATTTAAGGATGGGTGGGGATACCACAGGCTAAATAAAATATTTCAAATGCAATCATAAGGGTAAAGGAAATACTTGTAAACAATGTAATACACTCCAGCAGGTAAAGTGGATCATTGGGAACAAATTAAAGGGAAGAACATTTTTGAGTAAACTGTCCCTTTAAACCTTGCTGCCCACTTAATTATTAAAATCAATATTCCTCCTCTGCAATTGTGTCAACCAAACACAAACAGCACAACCTCTCACCTGCAGCCTTAGAACACCTGACAATGCACACCCTTTCAGTAACATCAGTATTATATGTACCCATGTGTCAATTTATATTGGATGTAAGATACATTGATTTACATCTTATAAGTGAATATTGCTATATGTACCCTTCATACACAACTATGTGGATGTGAGTTATAGTACAAAAATATGTTATAAACATGATAATATTACCTGTTTTTTATTGCCATTTCTACACAGGTCATATTATATGTTTTAACAATATTAGTGTAATAAGACACACCTCATATGGATGTGTATGACAATTACATGGTAAATAACAGGACAAGGTTTATGGTGAACTATAATAATATTTATTTATCTTTTCGCTTCTTGGATGAGGGAGCTGAGGTGCCTGTAGTGCAGAGCTTTCCAAACTTTTTATGTTGGTGACACACTTTTTAGACCTACATCATTTCGCGACACAGTAATTCAGTTGTACTAGCAAACAGGAGGTTAAACTAACTTGTTTTAAGAGATACGGACACATACATTAATTATATAATAATGAAATGTATTTACAAGTAACAGTATGTATGTGCAAGAATTAAAAAAAAGTTTAACAACACCAATAGCTACTTGATATTTTAATGGGATGTATGAGGTTGATGGGATGAACACAATTTCTGAATATTTAGTGGAATATTAGATAAAGACAACTCGCATTTCATCATCAAGCATTTCTTAAGCTTCCACTTCCTATCCATATATCAAGAGCAGGAGCAGCAATGCACTACTGGGAGCTAGTTGCAAAAAAACCCCACTGACTTCAGCTCAGCATTTAAGCTGCCGCCCTCAGAGCTCGGTGAGTCCGATTGACTACTGCCCGCGCTGCAAACACACTGCTCTCCCACTCCCTGACTACACATGCAGTCACGAGCCAATTAAGGAGACTACACGTGCAGTCAGGAACCAATGTGCCACCAATGGGAATAGTTTCAGTTCCCACTGAGCTGCGCCAATAGGTTAAGATGATCTGTGTCCCCCTAGGTATCAATCACGTGTTAACCATGTGATATGCGTAGCAAGTCAGAAACCAAAAAAAAAAAAAAATTTGTGCTGAAGCAGGGACACACCAACACACTGCTGCCGACACACTAGTGTGTCCTGACACACAGTTTGGAAAGCACTGCTGTAGTGGATTGCCTTGTTCTCTTTGTTCTAGCAGATTCTGGTGTTCCTGCTGGTGCGCTGGCCACAGATGATAGGCTGGAGACAGTGTCCTGCTGGTGTGTAAAGTGCTCAACCAACACACCCAAAAGTTGATTTTGTTTTCTCCATCTATTGTTCCATCTGCATCTGCATATCAGACAGAATTCGCATCATCTGTGACTGGTTTTGAACACTTGCACTTAACGATGCTGCCATTTCCCTCTGCAGCTCTATGCTACGTTTGTGTAAGCTCTCTTGGCCCCTGAAGAACCTCTCTTTACCTCTTTGTATGCTCTCAGTGCTTGTGATGAGCCTCCTCTGGAGTGTAATGTATTCCTCACCCAGGGGAGAATGCAATGCATCCACAGACTCCTGAGCAACAGGGTTGGCAGTTGCTTGAGGGCCACGATGTTGGAGAAGCGGTGATGCTTGTGGATGGGCTTCTGTTGCTTGAGGGGCAGCTGTAGTTTCTGGTGCTTGAGGGCCAGTTGTAGTTTCTGCTGCTTGAGGGGCAGCTGTAGTTTCTGGTGCTCGAGGGGCAGCTGTAGTTTCTTCTGCTTGAGGGGCAGCTGTAGTTTCTGGTGCTTGAGGGGCAGCTGTAGTTTCTGGTGCTTGAGGGGCAGTAGGGATGGGCGAATGTTTCTAAAAATTCGAAATTTAAAACAAATTTTTATACATTTGTTCGTTCAAATCGAATTTCGAATGTTTATATAACATTCTAACATTCTATTTTTGAATTTTTGTTTTCGAATTTTTCAATAAAATTCGAAAATATTCGTTCGAATAATAGAATGTTTAGCTATGTATTCATTCAATTTCAAAATGTAATATTCGAATTCGAATGTGAAATTCGAATTCGAATGTGACATTCAAATTTGAAATAGTATTTCTAGTCTACAACTGTGTTCAATAAATGTAATATTCGAATTTGAATGCTACATTCAAATTCGAATGTCACATTCAAAACTAAAATAGTATTTCTAGTCTAATACAGTGTTTTAAATGTGCTATTCGATTCGAATGTCATATTCGATTTGAATGTGACATTCAAATTCGAAATAGTATTTCTAGTCTAATACTGTGTTTTATAAATGTAATATTCGAATTCGAATGTGACATTCGATTCGAATGTGATATTCGATTTGAATGTGACATTCAAATTGTGTTTCTAGTCTATAATTGTGTTTTATAAATGTAATATTCTAATGTGATATTCGAATGTAACATTCGAATTCGAATGTGACATTCGAAAACTGTAAATAACATTAGAAAATCGAATTTTTAAGAATATTCGTTCAACATTCTATTATGTAAATCGAATTTCTACAATAACATTCGTTCTAACATTCGAATTCGGATATAAACACATTCACCCATCCCTAAGGGGCAGCTGTAGTTTTTGGTGTATTTTCATCTGCAGATGTTGGAGTTCGTCCCAGGGAAGAGGATGGTGGAGCTCATCCCAGGGAAGAGGATGGTGGAGCTCTTCCCAGTCAATAAGATGGTGGAGCTCGTCCCAGTGAATAAGATGGTGGAGCTCTCATAGATGATTGGTATTTGCACTGATTACCAGTGTGTGCCCACTCAGCCTTTACAATAGGCACATCCTGTGACATAGTCTGTGGATAATATCCATGACTGACATGAGACTGTGATTGCATTGTGGGGGGGGGGGGTAAATACATGGACCCTTTGTGCCTGTATTGGCTCCCCCTCAAAACCAAAGGGAGGATATTCATCTGGCCAGGAATGTTGCCAGGGGTCATATGGCAATGTCGGTGGCATCACTCCCGGGTCCTCAACTGAAGCCATCCAACCATGCTCATGCCTGGGAGCACATTGTTCCTGTGGTTGCCTGAAGACTGGTGGTGGTGGTTGTTGTGGTGGTGGCATGGCTGTTTCTATTCTTGTGACAGGAGGTTCTGTGGAGGAGTTAAAGAATGAGAGGGACCCTCTGTCCCTCTCCTGGATGTGCTGTGCCTGGTATCTGGGTCTCTCTGGCATCTCTCCTCTCATCATCCCTTCTGGCTCTCCCTCTCCCCACTCCACTTACTCCCTGTCGGGGGGCCCACTGCTCCTCCTGTCCTCTCCTATCCTCCTCTCCCTGCCACTCCTCTCCCCTCCTCCCCTCTCCCCTCATCCCTACCTTTTCCTGCCATCCTCACACTAATCACACTACACACACTCCTACTCACTCTCAGTTCAGTCACACACAATCACAACCAAACACTCAGCCTATCACACTATAAACATAAAATAAAATATGGGAGGTGTTAGAAAAAAAAAAAAGTGGTGTATTTGTATATGTATGTATGCAATGTGTGCAATATGTCAGAATATGTGTAAGTAAGTGTACAAGTTTACTCAATCCACCAATGCGACCTAACTAACTATTTATTCTCTTTGCACCTTTCTCTCTACTCTCACTAATCCTCCACTCCTGGGCCGTGTGTTGTAGCTCAACGAACAATCCAAACACACGCAAGAAAATGGCAGTTGCGCAGGGGTTGAATAGCGTAATTATGTGTCGCTTTTTAAGCTTAATTCCGTTTTTGTTTTTACATGTGTTATCCTCATTTGCATAAAACTACTCTTTATTGACACTTTGCGCAGACATAATACTGGCGTGAGTTACTTGTGACGACAGAAATGTGTATTTGCGCACATTTCTGAAGATTGCCAGTTTGTCCTACTTACGCCAGTCTAGCATCTGATGGCGCTGTATATGTGATACCCCGATGTGCAAGGTGAAATTACGGGCGAAGAAGTATAAATGGAGAAGAGTAGAGGAACCAGAACAGATCCTTGAGGTACTCCAACAGACAGAGGCATTGGAGAGGAGGAGTCGCCGGCAAATGACACAGAAAAAGACCTGTGAGAAATAAAGGAGTGAATCCAGGAAAGAGCAGTGTCACAGAGGCCAAAAGAGCTAAGGGTCTGTAGGAGGAGGGGGTGGTCAACTGTGTCGAAGGCAGCTGAGAGGTCAAGTAAGATGAGTATAAAGTAGTGGCCAATATTTTTAGCAGAGAGAAGATCATTAGTAACCTTGGTAAGGGCAGTCTCAGTTGAGTGTTTGGGGCAGAATCCAGATTGCAAGGGATCAAGAAAGGAGTTGGCACACAGGAAGTGGGTTAGGCGATTGTAAACTAGATTTTCAAGGAGTTTTGAAGTTAGTGGAAGCAGTGATATGGGGCGGTAGCTTTAAGGAGAATTAGGGTCTAGGGAGAGTTTTTTGAGTATGGGAGTGACTTTTGCGTGTTTGAAAGAAGATGGGAATGAGCCTGTAGAGAAAGATAGGTTGAAGATGTGGGTAAGAGCAGGAGTGATGGTGGAAGATAGGGTGGGTATTAGATGGGAAGGGATAGGGTCGAGCGGGCAGGTAGTGAGGCGTGAGGAAGATAGTAAGGAAGAAACGTCATTCTCAGTGGCTGGATGGAAAATGCAGAACTAGTACCGTGCAGAGGGTGGCAGAGGGAGTAACTGGGCCTGTTGATCGAATATTGCAGGTTGGTGTTGGGATGTTGCTTCGGATAGTATGTGTTTTGTTTAAAAAGTAGTCTGCCAGGTCTTGAGCACTAAAAACAGATGGGGGGGGTGGAGCAGGCGGGTAGAGGAGAGAGTTAAAGGTGGAGAAGAGTCGTTTAGGGTTTGAGGAAAGAGTAGATATGAGAGAAGAGAAGTAGGTTTGCTTGGCTAAGTGAAGGGCAGAAGTGTATGAACGAAGAATAAACTTACTGGGGCCTATCTATCAAGCTCCGTACGGAGCTTGAGGGCCTGTGTTTCTGGCGAGCCTGCAGGCTCGCCAGAAACACCAGTTATGAAGCAGAGGTCTAAAGACTGCTGCTCCATAACCCTGTCCGCCTGCTCTGATGAGGCGGACAGGAATCACCGGAATTCAACCCGATCGAGTACGATCGGGTTGATTGACACCCCCTGCTGGCGGCTGATTGGCCGCGAGTCAGCAGGGGGCGGCGTTGCACCAACAGCTCTTGTGAGCTGCTGGTGCAATGCTGAATATGGAGAGCGTATTGCTCTCCGCATTCAGCGAGTTCTTGCAGACCTGATCCACACTGTCGGATCAGGTCCGCAAGACCTATGATAAATAGGCCTCATAGTGTATGAAATCAGGTTCAGAGTAAGTTTTCTCCAACATAGGTGTGTCCGGTCCACGGCGTCATCCTTACTTGTGGGATATTCTCCTCCCCAACAGGAAATGGCAAAGAGCCCAGCAAAGCTGGTCACATGATCCCTCCTAGGCTCCGCCTACCCCAGTCATTCTCTTTGCCGTTGTACAGGCAACATCTCCACGGAGATGGCTTAGAGTTTTTTAGTGTTTAACTGTAGTTTTTATTATTCAATCAAGAGTTTGTTATTTTGAAATAGTGCTGGTATGTACTATTTACTCAGAAACAGAAAAGAGATGAAGATTTCTGTTTGTATGAGGAAAATGATTTTAGCAACCGTAACTAAAATCCATGGCTGTTCCACACAGGACTGTTGAGAGCTATTAACTTCAGTTGGGGGAACAGTATGCAGTCTCTTGCTGCTTGAGGTATGACACATTCTAACAAGACGATGTAATGCTGGAAGCTGTCATTTTCCCTATGGGATCCGGTAAGCCATGTTTATTACGATCATAAATAAGGGCTTCACAAGGGCTTATTAAGACTGTAGACTTTTCTGGGCTAAATCGATTCATTATTAACACATATTTAGCCTTGAGGAATCATTTTATCTGGGTATTTTGATATCGGCAGGCACTGTATTAGACACCTTATTCCTTAGGGGCTTTCCCAAAGCATAAGCAGAGCCTCATTTTCGCGCCGGTGTGGCGCACTTGTTTTTGAGAGGCATGGCATGCAGTCGCATGTGTGAGGAGCTCTGATACTTAGAAAAGACTTTCTGAAGGCGTCATTTGGTATCGTATTCCCCTTTGGGCTTGGTTGGGTCTCAGCAAAGCAGATACCAGGGACTGTAAAGGGGTTAAAGTTTAAAACGGCTCCGGTTCCGTTATTTTAAGGGTTAAAGCTTCCAAATTTGGTGTGCAATACTTTTAAGGCTTTAAGACACTGTGGTGAAAATTTGGTGAATTTTGTACAATTCCTTCATGTTTTTTCGCAATTGCAGTAATAAAGTGTGTTCAGTTTAAAATTTAAAGTGACAGTAACGGTTTTATTTTAAAACGTTTTTGTACTTTGTTATCAAGTTTATGCCTGTTTAACATGTCTGAACTACCAGATAGACTGTGTTCTGAATGTGGGGAAGCCAGAATTCCTATTCATTTAAATAAATGTGATTTATGTGATAATGACAATGATGCCCAAGATGATTCCTCAAGTGAGGGGAGTAAGCATGGTACTGCATCATTCCCTCCTTCGTCTACACGAGTCTTGCCCACTCAGGAGGCCCCTAGTACATCTAGCGCGCCAATACTCCTTACTATGCAACAATTAACGGCTGTAATGGATAATTCTGTCAAAAACATTTTAGCCCAAATGAACACTTGTCAGCGTAAGCGCGGCTGCTCTGTTTTAGATACTGAAGAGCATGGCAACGCTGATACTAATATCTCTGAAGGGCCCCTAACCCAGTCTGATGGGGCCAGGGAGGTTTTGTCTGAGGGAGAAATTACTGATTCAGGGAACATTTCTCAACAGGCTGAACCTGATGTGATTGCATTTAAATTTAAGTTGGAACATCTCCGCATTCTGCTTAAGGGGGTATTATCCACTCTGGATGATTGTGACAAGTTGGTCATCCCAGAGAAGCTATGTAAAATGGACAAGTTCCTAGAGGTGCCGGGGCTCCCAGAAGCTTTTCCTATACCCAAGCGGGTGGCGGACATTGTTAATAAAGAATGGGAAAGGCCCGGTATTCCTTTCGTCCCTCCCCCCATATTTAAAAAATTGTTTCCTTTGGTCGACCCCAGAAAGGACTTATGGCAGACAGTCCCCAAGGTCGAGGGAGCAGTTTCCACTTTAAACAAACGCACCACTATACCCATAGAGGATAGTTGTGCTTTCAAAGATCCTATGGATAAAAAATTAGAAGGTTTGCTTAAAAAGATGTTTGTTCAGCAGGGTTACCTTCTACAACCAATTGCATGCATTGTCCCTGTCGCTACAGCCGCATGTTTCTGGTTCGATGAGCTGATAAAGGCGGTCGATAGTGATTCTCCTCCTTATGAGGAGATTATGGACAGAATCAATGCTCTCAAATTGGCTAATTCTTTCACCCTAGACGCCACTTTGCAATTGGCTAGGTTAGCGGCTAAGAATTCTGGGTTTGCTATTGTGGCGCGCAGAGCGCTTTGGTTGAAATCTTGGTCGGCTGATGCGTCTTCCAAGAACAAGCTACTTAACATTCCTTTCAAGGGGAAAACGCTGTTTGGCCCTGACTTGAAAGAGATTATCTCTGATATCACTGGGGGTAAGGGCCACGCCCTTCCTCAGGATCGGCCTTTCAAGGCAAAAAATAAACCTAATTTTCGTCCCTTTCGTAGAAACGGACCAACCCGAGGTGCTACGTCCTCTAAGCAAGAGGGTAATACTTCTCAAGCCAAGCCAGCTTGGAGACCAATGCAAGGCTGGAACAAGGGAAAGCAGGCCAAGAAACCTGCCACTGCTACCAAGACTGCATGAAATGTTGGCCCCCGATCCGGGACCGGATCTGGTGGGGGGCAGACTCTCTCTCTTCGCTCAGGCTTGGGCAAGAGATGTTCTGGATCCTTGGGCGCTAGAAATAGTCTCCCAAGGTTATCTTCTGGAATTCAAGGGACTTCCCCCAAGGGGGAGGTTCCACAGGTCTCAGTTGTCTTCAGACCACATAAAAAGACAGGCATTCTTACATTGTGTAGAAGACCTGTTAAAAATGGGAGTGATTCATCCTGTTCCATTAAGAGAACAAGGGATGGGGTTCTACTCCAATCTGTTCATAGTTCCCAAGAAAGAGGGAACGTTCAGACCAATCTTAGATCTCAAGATCTTAAACAAGTTTCTCAAGGTTCCATCGTTCAAGATGGAAACCATTCGAACTATTCTTCCTTCCATCCAGGAAGGTCAATTCATGACCACGGTGGATTTAAAGGATGCGTATCTACATATTCCTATCCACAAGGAACATCATCGGTTCCTAAGGTTCGCATTCCTGGACAAGCATTACCAGTTCGTGGCGCTTCCTTTCGGATTAGCCACTGCTCCAAGGATTTTCACAAAGGTACTAGGGTCCCTTCTAGCTGTGCTAAGACCAAGGGGCATTGCTGTAGTACCTTACTTGGACGACATTCTGATTCAAGCGTCGTCCCTTCCTCAAGCAAAGGCTCACACGGACATCGTCCTGGCCTTTCTCAGATCTCACGGATGGAAAGTGAACGTGGAAAAGAGTTCTCTATCTCCGTCAACAAGGGTTCCCTTCTTGGGAACAATAATAGACTCCTTAGAAATGAGGATATTTCTGACAGAGGCCAGAAAAACAAAGCTTCTAGACTCTTGTCGGATACTTCATTCCGTTCCTCTTCCTTCCATAGCTCAGTGCATGGAAGTGATCGGGTTGATGGTAGCGGCTATGGACATAGTTCCTTTTGCGCGCATTCATCTAAGACCATTACAACTGTGCATGCTCAGTCAGTGGAATGGGGATTATACAGACTTGTCTCCGAAGATACAAGTAAATCAGAGGACCAGAGACTCACTCCGTTGGTGGCTGTCCCTGGACAACCTGTCACAAGGGATGACATTCCGCAGACCAGAGTGGGTCATTGTCACGACCGACGCCAGTCTGATGGGCTGGGGCGCGGTCTGGGGATCCCTGAAAGCTCAGGGTCTTTGGTCTCGGGAAGAATCTCTTCTACCGATAAATATTCTGGAACTGAGAGCGATATTCAATGCTCTCAAGGCTTGGCCTCAGCTAGCGAGGGCCAAGTTCATACGGTTTCAATCAGACAACATGACAACTGTTGCGTACATCAACCATCAGGGGGGAACAAGGAGTTCCCTAGCGATGGAAGAAGTGACCAAAATCATTCTATGGGCGGAGTCTCACTCCTGCCACCTGTCCGCTATCCACATCCCAGGAGTGGAAAATTGGGAAGCGGATTTTCTGAGTCGTCAGACATTGCATCCGGGGGAGTGGGAACTCCATCCGGAAATCTTTGCCCAAGTCACTCAGCTGTGGGGCATTCCAGACATGGATCTGATGGCCTCTCGTCAGAACTTCAAAGTTCCTTGCTACGGGTCCAGATCCAGGGATCCCAAGGCGGCTCTAGTGGATGCACTAGTAGCACCTTGGACCTTCAAACTAGCTTATGTGTTCCCGCCGTTCCCTCTCATCCCCAGGCTGGTAGCCAGGATCAATCAGGAGAGGGCGTCGGTGATCTTGATAGCTCCTGCGTGGCCACGCAGGACTTGGTATGCAGATCTGGTGAATATGTCATCGGCTCCACCTTGGAAGCTACCTTTGAGACGAGACCTTCTTGTTCAGGGTCCGTTCGAACATCCGAACCTGGTTTCACTCCAGCTGACTGCTTGGAGATTGAACGCTTGATCTTATCGAAGCGAGGGTTCTCAGATTCTGTTATCGATACTCTTGTTCAGGCCAGAAAGCCTGTAACTAGAAAGATTTACCACAAAATTTGGAAAAAATATATCTGTTGGTGTGAATCTAAAGGATTCCCTTGGGACAAGGTTAAGATTCCTAAGATTCTATCCTTCCTTCAAGAAGGATTGGAAAAAGGATTATCTGCAAGTTCCCTGAAGGGACAGATTTCTGCCTTGTCTGTGTTACTTCACAAAAAGCTGGCAGCTGTGCCAGATGTTCAAGCCTTTGTTCAGGCTCTGGTTAGAATTAAGCCTGTTTACAAACCTTTGACTCCTCCTTGGAGTCTCAATTTAGTTCTTTCAGTTCTTCAGGGGGTTCCGTTTGAACCCTTACATTCCGTTGATATTAAGTTATTATCTTGGAAAGTTTTGTTTTTAGTTGCAATCTCTTCTGCTAGAAGAGTTTCAGAATTATCTGCTCTGCAGTGTTCTCCTCCTTATCTGGTGTTCCATGCAGATAAGGTGGTTTTACGTACTAAACCTGGTTTTCTTCCAAAAGTTGTTTCTAACAAAAACATTAACCAGGAGATTATCGTACCTTCTCTGTGTCCGAAACCAGTTTCAAAGAAGGAACGTTTGTTGCACAATTTGGATGTTGTTCGCGCTCTAAAATTCTATTTAGATGCTACAAAGGATTTTAGACAAACATCTTCCTTGTTTGTTGTTTATTCTGGTAAAAGGAGAGGTCAAAAAGCAACTTCTACCTCTCTCTCTTTTTGGATTAAAAGCATCATCAGATTGGCTTACGAGACTGCCGGACGGCAGCCTCCCGAAAGAATCACAGCTCATTCCACTAGGGCTGTGGCTTCCACATGGGCCTTCAAGAACGAGGCTTCTGTTGATCAGATATGTAGGGCAGCGACTTGGTCTTCACTGCACACTTTTACCAAATTTTACAAGTTTGATACTTTTGCTTCTTCTGAGGCTATTTTTGGGAGAAAGGTTTTGCAAGCCGTGGTGCCTTCCATTTAGGTGACCTGATTTGCTCCCTCCCTTCATCCGTGTCCTAAAGCTTTGGTATTGGTTCCCACAAGTAAGGATGACGCCGTGGACCGGACACACCTATGTTGGAGAAAACAGAATTTATGTTTACCTGATAAATTACTTTCTCCAACGGTGTGTCCGGTCCACGGCCCGCCCTGGTTTTTTTTTAATCAGGTCTGATAATTTATTTTCTTTAACTACAGTCACCACGGTACCATATGGTTTCTCCTATGCAAATATTCCTCCTTAACGTCGGTCGAATGACTGGGGTAGGCGGAGCCTAGGAGGGATCATGTGACCAGCTTTGCTGGGCTCTTTGCCATTTCCTGTTGGGGAGGAGAATATCCCACAAGTAAGGATGACGCCGTGGACCGGACACACCGTTGGAGAAAGTAATTTATCAGGTAAACATAAATTCTGTTTTTCTCCAGAGTAAGTTTTTCTCCAGTACGGGAGCATTTTTGCAAATAGTATGTTTGCTGAAATTGCCAGGGCTGTAACTGACGGCGTGATGTTTTGCGCAGTTGGGGAGGGGCAAGTGTGTCTAGTGCAGAGAAGAGAGTTTTGTTATAGTGGGCTGTTGCGAGATCAGGGCAGGTTATAGTGGAAGTGTGAGGGAGGAGATCTTGAATGATTTTTTAAAATTGGAGCGGATCCACAGCATGTAGATTTCTACAGGTGCTGCGGGCGGAATGGAGAAGTGGGTTTAGCTGTTGCATTAATATTATAAGTGACCAGGTGATGGTCTGAAATGGGAAAAGGGCGACAGGTGAGGTCAGATATAGAACAGAGGTAGGAAAATACCAGGTCAATGGAGTGTCCATCACGGTGAGTAGGAAATAGGGTGGATTTTTTAAAATACTTACCTTTTTACTTATGACAGCAGACCGACGATCCTCCGCCCGCAGCTCCTGTTGTACTTAGCATATCACTGACGAATCCAGCGCCCTCCAATCATTGTGTGGCCTCACGAGCTGGACGCCTTGGGGTGCACGCAATGATGAGAACAGCAGGTGCTGCGGGAGGAAGATCACCGGTCTGCTGTCATAAGGAAAAAGTATTTAAAAAAAAAAAAAAAACGCTTAAATGTAAAGTTTAATGAATAAAGGTGTCCCTGTTTTTTAGATTATTTTTAAAAACCGGGCACTTTCTCATTAATCTTTACATTCACTTTAAGGACGTTTACTATGAAGTCTCACAAGATTTTGGTGAAATCCCATGAGATAACAGTAAAACAAAGAATGAAGTCAGCAGTGATTAAGCTGATTGGCGGTCGTTTATTTTTACCATGCAAGTAAAAGATTAGCTCTGAATCACAAAGCACTTACTCTGGTGAACTGAAGAAGTTTTGAGGTAAAATATCTTCCTTTTTACATGGACACATTCTTGTAAAACGGTTCTTGTGTCTATGTTCCTGTGAGCTTTTTACAGTTATGCTGCATCACTTTAATATGTCCCTTTAAAGGGACAGTCTAGTAAAAATTAAACTTTCATGATTCAGATAGGGCATGCAATTTTAAACAACTTCCCAATTGACTTTTATCATTAAATCTGCTTTGTTTCCTTGGTGGTATTTTTTAAAAGCTAATCCTAGGTAGGCTCAAACTGACTTCTAAACCGCCTTTTAGCTCAGAGCTTTTTGAACGTTTTTCACAGTTACACGGTACTAGTTCATGTGTGTCATATAGGTACCATTGTGCTCACTCCTGTGGAGTTATTTAGGAGTCTGCACTGATTGGTTAAACTGCCTGTCTGTCAAAAGCACTGAGATAAGAGGGCAGTCTGCAGTGGCTTAGATACAAGGTAATCACAGAGGTGAAACATATATAAATGTAACAGTATTGGTTCTGCAAAACTGGAGAATGGGTAATAAAGGGATGATCTATCTTTTTAAACAATAACAATTCTGGTGTAGACTGTCCCTTTAACTAGATAACCAGATAGATAACACATTTGTAAATAATAAAAGCAACAAGACACTAGATGTCAGTAAACTTGTTAAATAAGAAGCATTCATACAATATAGGTTTAGCAGCTATTTTTATTATTATTATTATTTATTTATTTTTTGTAGCTTTAGCACTGTAGGTTTCATGTATATTCATTCAGCTAAGAGGGCGGGGTGCCATTTCACCATTACAAATAATCATATGACTGTTACACAATTAAATCATACTATTGATGTGTGTGGGTACAATGTACATAGCATTCATATTATTTTATAGATACAGATAATAACAATTTTAAGATGTAAAATATTTCCCTTTTTACATTTTATTGTGAGTCTGCAATGCTTAGAGAAAGAAGTAGGCCATTCTAACAGAATACAAGAATACAGGTACTACTGTATACACATCCTCGGGGTCGATCCGATAAAAATCGTCGCCCGCAAATGTCGGCGACGCCAATATTTGCGCGGGTTTGGTATCCTATATACGGCGTAACCTAGAAGTTACGCGCGTATATTTCTGCCGTCGCCCGTAGTTTTTTGGGCCGTAGGCAGGTATACCAAACCTGCGCAATTTGGTATCCAATATACAGCGTAAGGACTTACGTGGCGAAAATGGAGAAATCTTACTCCATTTTCACCTCGCCACAAAAAGCAGCCGTAAGAAGCCTTACGCTGACTATTGGAGCCCCGTAAATCCCTAAACTGGCTGCTAAATAAACCTAACACCTAACGCATGCGCAATGTCTATCTCCCTGTCAACCGCGATCTGCTAAATAAAACCTAACACCTAACGCATGCGCAATGTCTATCTCCCTGTCAACCGCGATCTGCTAAGTAAAACCTAACACCTAACGCATGCGCAATGTCTATCTCCCTGTCAACCGCGATCCCCCGCCGCAATCCCTAATAAAGTATTTAACCCCTAAACCGCCGCCATCTACATAAACTAACCCCCTACTGTGAGCCCCTAAAACCGCCACCATCTAACTGATCTATCCCCTAATGTGAACCCCTAAAACCGCCACCATCTAACTGATCTATCCCCTAATGTGAACCCCTTACACCGCCGCCATCTATATTAAAATTATTAACCCCTAATTTAATCTACCTACCCCGCCGCCAGCTATACAGGGAGTGCAGAATTATTAGGCAAGTTGTATTTTTGAGGATTAATTGTATTATTGAACAACAACCATGTTCTCAATGAACCCAAAAAACTCATTAATATCAAAGCTGAATAGTTTTGGAAGTAGTTTTTAGTTTGTTTTTAGTTATAGCTATTTTAGGGGGATATCTGTGTGTGCAGGTGACTATAACTGTGCATAATTATTAGGCAACTTAACAAAAAACAAATATATAGCCATTTCAATTATTTATTTTTACCAGTGAAACCAATATAACATCTCAACATTCACAAATATACATTTCTGACATTCAAAAACAAAACAAAAACAAATCAGTGACCAATATAGCCACCTTTCTTTGCAAGGACACTCAAAAGCCTGCCATCCATGGATTCTGTCAGTGTTTTGATCTGTTCACCATCAACATTGCGTGCAGGAGCAACCACAGCCTCCCAGACACTGTTCAGAGAGGTGTACTGTTTTCCCTCCTTGTAAATCTCACATTTGATGATGGACCACAGGTTCTCAATGGGGTTCAGATCAGGTGAACAAGGAGGCCATGTCATTAGATTTTCTTCTTTTATACCCTTTCTTGCCAGCCACGCTGTGGAGTACTTGGACGCGTGTGATGGAGCATTGTCCTGCATGAAAATCATGTTTTTCTTGAAGGATGCAGACTTCTTCCTGTACCACTGCTTGAAGAAGGTGTCTTCCAGAAACTGGCAGTAGGACTGGGAGTTGAGCTTGACTCCATCCTCAACTCGAAAAGGCCCCACAAGCTCATCTTTGATGATACCAGCCCAAACCAGTACTCCACCTCCACCTTGCTGGCGTCTGAGTCAGACTGGAGCTCTCTGCCCTTTACCAATGCAGCCACGGGCCCATCCATCTGGCCCATCAAGACTCACTCTCATTTCATCAGTCCATAAAACCTTAGAAAAATCAGTCTTGAGATATTTCTTGGCCCAGTCTTGACGTTTCAGCTTGTGCGTCTTGTTCAGTGGTGGTCGTCTTTCAGCCTTTCTTACCTTGGCCATGTCTCTGAGTATTGCACACCTTGTGCTTTTGGGCACTCCAGTGATGTTGCAGCTCTGAAATATGGCCAAACTGGTGGCAAGTGGCATCTTGGAAGCTGCACGCTTGACTTTTCTCAGTTCATGGGCTGTAATAATGTGAGACAAAGTGTAGTGTGTATCACACATGTAACTTAATAGAAAATATTTTTTTCCCAAGCTACATATATGAATTGTTATAAGCCAAACACAGTTTACACTGAAATCAGGGAGGTGCAATAACAGCAAGAAACAGTAAGGCTTTTAAGGAAGATATTGAACAAGTAAATGACAGTACCTTAAGTCCCAGGTTTAGTTCATGTAGCTTGAGTCAGCGGAAAAGTTTGGAGGTTGCTAAATGCTTTAGCAAGCAAAGGATCAGGAGAGAGGAGTTCCGGCGTTACAGTGAACAGAGCTGTAGGGAGAGAGACAAGCTTACCGCACAGCGGCCGTAGCTGATGACGTATTCAGCGGCTTTGGATGGAACTGGAACGGTTCCAAGTTGAAGGAACAGGTTACGCTGTTTAAGTAGCAGAGCGGATGCTGTAATCTCTAGTTTGGTATCAGAATGTCAGGAAGCCAGTAGCTGGAAAGGAGGCAAAGGAAAAATCACTTGAAAAGTGTAAACCACTGTAAGGCTGACTGTGCTGAAGATCCTTTAGAGACTTCAATTAACCAGCAAGGAACTGCTGGGAGGAAGTTCCTTATAAAGGGAGGAGGTAATGATCCTTAAAGGTACAGCCACATAGACTAATAGCGAGGAATCCTTACATAGGCCCCCCACCAAGGAAACCACAGCAAGGTTTCACGGACGAGGTCTATCTGGGTTTCTCCGATGGAAGAGGGAGACAAGACGAGGAGCAGAGAGGTTAGAGGCCGGCTCCCAGGAATCCTCCTCATGACCATAACCCAACCAATGGACCAGGTAGTAGAGTTGACCACGGAGAAGACGGGAATCAAGGATACTATGAACTTGGTATTCCTCCTGAGGGTCCAAACCCACTCCGTCAGGCTGCAGAATGGGAGTAGGCACAGCAGAGGTACAGGGTTTCACCAAGGAAACGTGGAAGGTGGGATGCACCCGCAAAGTGGGTGGAAGATCCAAAGTAACAGTAACCGGGTTACGCATGGAGGCGATAACAAAAGGACCAATGTAAGTCCTACTCAACTTCCTACAGGGATAGTGTAACTTCAAGTTCTTAGTGGAGAGCCAGACCCGCTGTCCAACCGCATACTGAGGACTGTCCCTATGGCGTAGGTTATAGTGTTTACTCTGGGAGGCCTGGGCTTCAAGGATATGAGCCCGTGCAGAAGAGAAAATGCGTGAGATGTCATTCACCGTATCGTTCACCAGAGGACATGGAGAATCGATTTTAGGTAAAAGATCATGACGAGGATGGAGTCCATAGTTGATGAAAAAGGGGCTGAAACCAGTGGAAGAACTTACATGGTTGTTATGCACAAACTCTGCCAATGGTAAATAAGTTGCCCAGGCATTCTGTTCCTGAGAGCAGTAACATCTCAGATACTGTTCTACAGCTTGATTCATTCGCTCAGTCTGCCCGTTTGACTGCGGGTGGAAAGAAGTCGTGAGACATTGGTCAATATGTAAGGCCTTACAAAGGTGTCTCCAAAATCTGGATGTGAACTGCGTTCCGCGGTCACTAACCACAGATTTTGGTATTCCATGTAAGCGTATCACCTCTCTAATGAAGAGTTCAGCAGTATGTTTGGACGTAGGAAGAGCAGAAGTAGGGATAAAGTGGACCATCTTCGAAAACAGGTCGGTAACAACGAAGATAGTAGTATACCCATTGGATCTGGACAACTCAACGATGAAGTCCATAGAGACTTTATCCCAGGGCCTCAGGGGGGCTTGGAGTGGTTGTAGGAATCCAATTGGACGTTGTTTTGAATGTTTTGAGGTGGCACAGATAGTACAATTAGATAGATAGGATTTAACTGATTTTCTGATTCCAGGCCACCAATAAGAACGAAGAATAAGTTCGGTGGTCTTGGTTACCCCCATTTGTCCTGCTAAAGGTGAGTCATGGACACTTTTCAACACCAATGGAAGGAGGGAAGCTGGTACATACAATTTCTTTTCTTTGTATAACAACCCATCTGAATGCATAGTAAGACCATCTGTAGGTCTGTTGTCGTCAGAATTTTGAGCATTTTTCATCTGTGGCAAGATATCACCTAAGAAACCTAGGATACAATCTCGAGGGATTATAGTGGATGGGGTATTGTCAAAGGTGTAAATGGCATGTTGTCTAGAGAGGGCATCGGCTTTTCCGTTCTTCTCTCCAGGCCTATAAGTAATAACGTAGTTAAACCTTGAAAAATAAAGGCTCCATCGTAATTGTCTGGAGGAGAGAGTTTTATTGGATTGCAAATATTGTAGGTTCTTATAGTCTGTGAATATTATAATATGGTGAACAGCGCCTTCCAGCAGATGTCTCCAGTGATCAAATGAACTTTTGATCGCCAGCAATTCCTTTTCACCGACAGGGTAATTAATTTCGGCAGGCTGTAAAATCCTGGAGAAATAGGCAACCGGATGCAACGGATCCTTGAATGATGGTCTTTGGGAGAGGATAGCACCGATTGCATATTCGGAAGCGTCTACCTCCAGTACGAATTGATGATTCATATCTGGAAATCTTAAGATGGGTGCTGTAGAGAATCTTTCCTTGAGGATATCAAATGCTTCTTGAGCTTTAGGAGTCCAACGGAATATGCTATGTATCTTTGTGAGTTCCGTAAGAGGTTTAGCAATCGCAGCAAACCCAGGGATAAACTTCCTATAGAAGTTTGACAATCCTAGGAAGCGTTGAGTTTCTTTTCTAGTGTTAGGAATTGGCCAATCAAGCACCGCTTGTACCTTTTTGTTATCCATAGAAATTCCTTGTACGGTGATATGATAGCCTAGGAAAGAGATGTCTTGAGTTTCAAAAATACATTTCTCAAGTTTAGCGTATAAACTATTTTTTCTTAATCTGGTTAGTACTTCTTTGACGTGAATTCTATGTTGGTCAAGATTTTGTGAATATATTAGAATGTCATCTAAATAGACGACAATATATACATCCAATATGTCTCTGAAAAGGTCGTTAATGAAGCACTGAAATGTTGCTGGGGCATTACAAAGCCCGAATGGCATTACAGTATACTCATAAAGACCATATCTGGTCCTAAATTCTGTAAGCCATTCGTCACCAGCTCTCATTCTGATAAGATTATAGGCGCCCCTAAGATCCAGTTTGGTGAATATTGAGGCGCCCCGCAATCTTTCTATCAGTTCGGGGATTAATGGAAGAGGGTACCTGTTTTTTCTTGTGCGTTTATTTAGCTCTCTATAGTCTATTATAGGTCTGAGAGAACCGTCTTTGTTGGTAACAAAGAACATGCCAGCACCCGCAGGTGAGGTGCTGGGTCTTATAAAGCCTTTTTTAAGGTTCTCATCTATATATGTTTTCAAATGCTCCAATTCAGGCTTAGACAGGGGATACAGATGCCCGAATGATATAGAGACACCTGGAAGCAGATCGATGGGGCAGTCGTATGCCCTGTGGGGAGGTAAGGATTCTGCTTCTTTTTTGTCAAATACGTCAGTGAATTCATAGTACTGAGGGGGTAACTTATTCTCTGAATCAGTCAGAGTTAAACAAATAGGATTACTAGTTGTAATCTTAATGTTATGGTTTTCTGGGAATGTAATGGTTAGACTTGACCAATCAATATGTGGCTTATGCAGACTTAACCATTTAATTCCAAGAATAACTTCGAACATAGGTGAAGAGATAACATCTAAACTTATCTGTTCAGAGTGATTCTGTTCTGCGTGTAACAGGAGGGGAATGGTTTGATGAGTGAGTGGACCACTAGGTAAAAGATTACCATCAATAACCTTCACAGAGACTGGGATGTGCTTAGTGATCAAAGGAATTTTATTTATTTTCACAAAATTCGCGTCAATGAAATTACCACAGGACCCTGTGTCAATTATGGCTGTAGTCCGGATCTTGTAATGTTCCCACTGTAAAGAGATGGGCAATGTTAAATACTTAGTGGCAGCAGTTTTGGAGAAAAAGTTAGTAAGAGGAAGGTCATTCTTACCTAATTTCTGTTTTGCCAGTAGGGGGCATTCCTTAACCTCGTGCTTAGGGGAAGCACAATATAAACACAGGTTTAGAGTTTTTCTTCTAGATTTTTCTTGTGTGGATAAAGGGCCTTTAATAAAGCCTATTTCCATAGGTTGTGGGAAATCTTTTCCTGAAGAAGGAGAAGGTATTGCAGAAACTCTCTTTGTGAACCCAGATTTTTCAGAACGTCTCTCTCTCAGACGCCGGTCAATGGATATGGACACTGTGTACAGCTCCTCCAAGGTGTCTGGTATTCCAATCCGTGAGAGTTCATCTTTCAGCTCCTCACTTAATCCCAGGCGAAATTGATTCCTTAGTGAAATCTCATTCCACAAAGAATCAGTGGCATAAATCTTAAACTGAGTTATGTATGTTTCAACAGCATTTTTATTTTGTTTCAAAGCTCTGAGGTTATTCTCTGCTGAGATCTGCTTGTAAGGATCATCGTAGAGTGTGGACATTTCTGAAAAGAAAGCGTCCAAAGAACCTAGGATAGAATACTGTTTTTCAAAAAAGGTGTCCGCCCATGCCCTGGGCTCTCCCCTTAAATATGATATAACGGTTAGAACTCTAGTTCTCTCAGAAGCGTATATTTTAGGTCTCAGTTCAAACAATAACATACAGGAGTTTCTGAACTCTCTGAACTGAGAGCGGTTGCCAGAAAATTTCTCTGGTGTGGAAACTGCAGGTTCAGGGTGGTGCTCATTCTGACCTGGTTTAGCAGCAAGTGTTTCCCTAAGACAGGCTTTTAGAGCCTGATTTTCTATTTGCAATTCATGAAATGAGCTGGCAAGCAGGTCAACCCTGTCAGATAGATTTTTTAGGTGTTCAGACATAGTACTCAGATCCATTTGCATATATGTGTATTTTAAACAGGACGAAAAAGAACCAAACAAAAAATAAATTCAATGAAAATTCAACAAGTCCTGTATCTCTTTTGGCTGGTTAATTATGTAATAATGTGAGACAAAGTGTAGTGTGTATCACACATGTAACTTCATAGAAAATATTTTTTTCCCAAGCTACATATATGAATTGTTATAAGCCAAACACAGTTTATACTGAAATCAGGGAGGTGCAATAACAGCAAGAAACAGTAAGGCTTTTAAGGAAGATATTAAACAAGTAAATGACAGTACCTTAAGTCCCAGGTTTAGTTCATGTAGCTTGAGTCAGCGGAAAAGTTTGGAGGTTGCTAAATGCTTTAGCAAGCAAAGGATCAGGAGAGAGGAGTTCCGGCGTTACAGTGAACAGAGCTGTAGGGAGAGAGACAAGCTTACCGCACAGCGGCCATAGCTGATGACGTATTCAGCGGCTTTGGATGGAACTGGAACGGTTCCAAGTTGAAAGAACAAGTTACGCTGTTTGAGTAACAGAGCGGATGCTGTAATCTCTAGTTTGGTATCAGAATGTCAGGAAGCCGGTAGCTGGAAAGGAGGCAAAGGAAAAATCACTTGAAAAGTGTAAACCACTGTAAGGCTGACTGTGCTGAAGATCCTTTAGAGACTTCAATTAACCAGCAAGGAACTGCTGGGAGGAAGTTCCTTATAAAGGGAGGAGGTAATGATCCTTAAAGGTATAGCCACATAGACTAATAGCGAGGAATCCTTACATGGGCAGTTATTTTGCGCCTTGGTTTTTCCACACGCTTCTTGCGACCCTGTTGACTATTTTGAATGAAACGCTTGATTGTTCGATGATCACGCTTCAGAAGCTTTGCAATTTTAAGAGTGCTGCATCCCTCTGCAAGATATCTCACTATTTTTGTCTTTTCTGAGCCTGTCAAGTCCTTCTTTTGACCCATTTTGCCAAAGGAAAGGAAGTTGCCTAATAATTATGCACACCTGATATAGGGTGTTGATGTCATTAGACCACACCCCTTCTCATTACAGAGATGCACATCACCTAATATGCTTAATTGGTAGTAGGCTTTCGAGCCTATACAGCTTGGAGTAAGACAACATGCATAAAGAGGATGATGTGGTCAAAATACTCATTTGCCTAATAATTCTGCACTCCCTGTATTATCTATATTAACCCTAAGTATATTATAGTTAATATAGTTATTACATTATATATATTAACTATATTAACCCTAATTATATTAGGGTTAATATAGTTACTATAGTATTTATATTAACTATATTAACTCTATCTAACCCTAACACCCCTAACTAAATTCTTATTAAATAAATCTAATTCATATTATAAACTAAAATATTCCTATTTAAATCTAAATACTTACCTATAAAATAAACCCTAAGATAGCTACAATATAATTAATAATTACATTATAGCTATGTTAGGGTTTATATTTATTTTACAGGTAAATTGTTAATTATTTTAACTAGGTATAATAGCTATTAAATAGTTATTAACTATTTAATAGCTACCTAGTTAAAATAATTACCCAATTACCTGTAAAATAAATCCTAACCTAAGTTACAAATACACCTACACTATCAATAAATTAAACTACAAATATCTATCTAAAAATACAATTAAATAAACTAAACTAAATTACAAAAAAAAACAAACACTAAATTACAAAAAATAAAAAAAAAGATTACAAGATTTTTAAGCTAATTACACCTATTCTAAGCCCCCTAATAAAATAATAAAGCCCCCCAAAATAAAAAAATTCCCTACCCTATTCTAAATTAAAAAAAGTTCAAAGCTCTTTTATTTTACAGGTAATTGGGTAATTATTTTAACTAGGTAGCTATTAAATAGTTAATAACTATTTAATAGCTATTATACCTAGTTAAAATAATTAACAATTTACCTGTAAAATAAATATAAACCCTAACATAGCTATAATGTAATTATTAATTATATTGTAGCTATCTTAGGGTTTATTTTATAGGTAAGTATTTAGATTTAAATAGGAATATTTTAATTAATAATATTAATATTAGATTTATTTTAATAAGAGTTTAGTTAGGGATGTTAGAGTTAGATTGGGTTATTATACTTTATATATATATATATAATATAATAACGATATTAACTATATTAACCCTAATATAATTAGGGTTAATATAGTTAATATATATAATATAATAGCTATATTAACCCTAATATAATTAGGGTTTATATAGTTAATATAGCTGGCGGCGGTGTAGGGGGATTAGATTAGGGGTTAATACATTTATTATAGGTGGCCGCGGTGTAGGGGGATGTAGATTGTAGGCAAAAGAGCAGTTTACTTTGTGACAAAGCCCCGCCAAAAGCCCTTTTAAGGGCTGGCAAAAGAGCTGAATTCTTTGGGGCATGCCCCGCAAAAAGCCCTTTTAAGGGCTGGCAAAAGAGCTGTTACTTTGGGGCAATGCCACGCAAAAAGCCCTTTTCAGGGCTATTTGTAGGGTTAGACTTAGGTTTAGTGGTAGGGATAGTTTAGTATTTTAGGGGTTAAATAATTTATTATAGATGGCGGCGGGGTAGGGGGGTTAGATTAGGGGTTAATAATTTTAAAATAGATAGCGTAGGGGCTCACTTTAGGGGGTTATAGATTTAATATAGCTGGCGGCGGTTTAGGGGTTAATAACTTTATTAGGTAGGGGCAGGCTCCGGGAGCGGCGGTTTAGGGGTTAATACATATTTTATGGTTAGGATAGTGAGGGGGATAGCGGATAGAGGGTTAGACGTGTCGGGCTATGTTAGGGAGGCGTGTTAGACAGTGCGGGTGATTTAGACTTTAGTCAGGTTTTGTAGGCGCCGGCAGTTTCTAACGTGTCGTAAGTCACTGGCGACGCCAGAAATTTGTACTTGCGCAGATTTCTGGACATCGCTGGTTTATCCGACTTACGGCACGTTAGCATCTGACGGCGCCATATATGGGATAGCTCGAGTTGCGAGCTGAAACTGTGGGCGACGCGGGTTCCCTCGCTTGCGCCGCAAACTACGATCTATATCGGATCGCGCCCCCTAATGTCCTTTTAAAATCTCCATAGCTCTTCTTGAATTTTCAAGCAATTGTTTTGTCAAACATTTTTATTATTAATAGTTACATTTTTATATTACTATAAGGAAGACATTTTTCAAAGACTTGCTATATATCAAACATTCAATGATTCTGTACTTTCCAACATTTATTTTACTTCTTTTCAGGGATGCCTAGACAGAGTGAGAAAGATTAGTGGTCAGAGTCACTGGAGTTCTGTGGGCGGAGTTAATGTTTTTGCGGGTAGTGTTAGGTAGAGTCAGAGGGCTGTGGGAGGAGCCAGGTCATCCCTTGTTTTCTTTGGAAACTGTGAGATTTCTAGAAAGGGATAGCAGCATGAATTAATGTGCCCCCAAACTGTGGCAATCAAACAATATGTGAGGCAGTAAGGACTTCTGTCAGTCAGTTTTAAAAAAGTTACGCTGACAATTTCAGAACATCATGAGGGCATGCAATTTTTTTTCCAATTTACATCTATTATAACATGTACCTTGTTGCTTTAGTATCCTTTGTTAAAGAGCATACCTAATTAAGCTCATGGCCACTATATGACAGCAGTTTTGTAACAATGCTTTAATGATGTTATATACATTTTTACACACTAGATGTCATCATTGTTTACCCTATGTTTTACATTTCAGAAAAACTGCTGCTATATTGTGCTCATAACATGTTCCTGAGCATAAGATATTCAACTAAGGATACCAAGAGAACAAAGTGAATTTGATAATATTGGTAAAGTGCAAATTCTTTTTTCTGGATCTGATTCAAAGGATTATTTTTATTTTCAAGTCTCTTTTTAATGAATTTGGTCATTCTCAGTCATAGACTAGGTATGGGCAAATGGGGTGAAAGTGTAATTCGCTTCATAGAAAAAATAGCCCTGTGAACATTCGTTTTAGGCAATCGAATGGTGATAAAAATGAAAATCCATTAAAATGTTATTTCCAGTTTTCAAATGTTACTTTAGTTTTTGAATGCTCATAATTAGATTGAATATTCACATTCGAAATTCTGAAGGTAACATTATTCAGAAGTTCAATAGTTCATGTTGTAGGGAATTTAGTAAATTGATACATAATAGATACAAATATATTGATTTATTTAAATTTTTCTATTTCGAATATTGCATAGAATGTTGTGCAAACATTCAAAATTCTAAACAAACAAATGTGTTAAAATTCGTTTAATTTCTCAAATGTTGCACATACATTTCTCACATACTTTTTCCCATCCCTATTATAGAGTCATACAAACAATACATGAAGCATGCTGTATGTAGGTGTATAGAAGTGTTCTTGGTCAGGCTGGTCAGTGTATCAATATGTAAAAAAAACATTTAATTGGTCTAATAAATAGTTAATGTATTTTTTTCTGTGTTGCATACAGAAAAGAGCTACCATTTTATATTTTTTTGTTTCCAGGCAAAAATTAGGTAAGCATCCTATGCTCTTCCAACACCCCACCACCTCCCTGTTCCGCCCGAAACTGGGCCTCGAAACCTCCAGGGCAAGGGAGAGAGCATCCAACCTCTAGGGCTAGACACCAAACTCCAGGGCCCCCCACATTCCAGGGCCCTTACAGCAACTCCTCATCTAAACACAGGGCCCCCTCGGTATGGCCATGCACAGGGCACCACACCAGAGACAGGACCCCCACTCCAGGGACAGGTGATGCCACTGGCAGCCCCCCCCCCCCCCATGTGCTGGGCCCTTGGTCCAGGTCCTATTTGCCCTGTGGCTCAGTCCACCCATGGTTGTTTCTGTACTAAGACAAAAAACTGCTTTTTTTGTCCTGTTGTTTAACTCTTCATCAACCTATGGGCATTCTGCTTATCAACCAATGATGTTCTATCCCACAGGGCAGCATTGCACCAACAATCATCTTCTGCTAGTTACAACATTACATTTATTTTCATTAAAAAAAAATTATGCTTTTTCACATGCTTGAGATAAATTATTAGCATTAAATGTCACTTCAAAAGGAAACACAACTCTTTAATTAGCATATTAACTGCTTAATGACAACAACGTACCCTGTATGTCTCTTGTCCTTAAGGATTTTTGGCAAACAGTATCACAGGTTGTGCCACCAGCAGCAAGATCGTGCTATTATAACCTCCCTCTCTCCTGCAGGCTACCTGTCCCTGGTGGCGAGAGCCGAGTTATCAAAAGCACAAGTCTCATTTAAAGACCAGCAACTTACAGGGTACTTCCCGGATCCTTAAGGGGTTAAAAATATGAGTCATTTTAAGAGAATACCTAAAAGAAACTCCTACATTTCTCTTCTGGCAAACGCTGAAAGCATTGATGCTGCTCTAGGCATACATAATCCCTTACATTGCCGTTATATCGCCTCTCAACTGGCTGCTGGTAGAATCTAGCCCCACCTTTGCCCATATATGAGTATTGCTTGGGAGAACACACACGGATTGCAGCATAAAACTCCAGAAGCAGCAGAGTGTTTGTCATTTTCCCAAATAAGGTAAGAATGTTTTTGAAATGGTTGGAAAACTTTTGGTTTTTAGAATAAATTCTCCATCTTTTTTTAGATTACGCCAAAACAGGATATGGTGCTTTAGCAAACCATAACATTAAATGTTTAAGAAAAACTTGTAAAAGATTAAAAGTGAAAATATTAAGATTGAGCAATCATATCATGCACAATGTTCTGATCATGCTGATATACAAATGGCATTCAGACAGTTTAACAGTGGTGTGAATGGTTTGCAATAGATTCCTTTTAACTCACGATTATGCGATACCCTTTCAAAGCTGGTTATGAATACTCCTATACTGTAACCTTAAGAGGTGTGAATGGGCTATTGTATCAGTCAGTTTCAGGTGACTGCCCAGTATCTATATTCGAGAACAGGTTATTAATACACAAAAAAACTTTTTCGGGAGGTTTTCTGTTGAAAATTCATTGACAGCTATAAGAGTTTTTAACACACAAATCCATTTTTCATTGTGATCACTCGACTAAATCTACTAATTTAAACAGAAAGAAACAATTCTAATTCAGGAGGAAATTGCTGATTTATTGTAATCAAACCCTTTCAGATAGGGTTAGTAATGCAAATATAAAGGGCTAGATTACATGTGGAGCATTAAATATCGCTTTCATGAAAGCAATATTTGCGCTCCACTGTGTAATACCAGAGCACACTAATGTGCAAAGGTATTACAAGTTGTCAGCTCAAGTTCGCATTGGTGGGAAGCATTGCACTCACGATAGTGCGTTTCCATAGGGTCCAATGGGAGCCCCATTCTAACCTAAGCACAGTGAAGGAGGTAAGTAGCCCAGCGATGGCAGCAAATATAAATATATATAATTAATCTAAGCATATACATATATTTACTGGTAACACACAGTTCACATAGACCACAGTGCCGTTATGTGTCCAACCAAGGATAGGCACAGACAAAGGCTGTGGCAGACATTTTCCAAAGTACAGACCTTAGTGAAGGACAACAAGGTACATTTGAAATTAAAAACATTATTTTATAGTGCTGGGTGTTATTATACTGATGCAGATACCACTAATCCTATAACCAGCCCTCCTCTTGCTATACCCATGAGCCAGTGTCACTACTGTGTCATTATATAGCGCTGGGTGTTATTATACTGATGCAGATACCACTGATCCTATAACCAGCCCTTGTCTGGCTATATGCATGTGCCAGTGTCCCTACTGTGTCTTTCAATAGAGCTGGGTGTTATTATACTGATGCAGATACCCCTGACCCTATAACCAGCCCTTGTCTGGCTATACCCATGTTCCAGTGTCTGTCACTACTGTGTCATTATATATTGCTGGGTGTTATTATACTGATGCAGATACCCCTGACCCTATAACCAGCCCTTGTCTGGCTATACGCATGTGCCAGTGTCACTACTGTGTCATTATATAGTGCTGGGTGTTAGTATACTGATGCAGATACCACTGACCCTATAACCAACCCTTGTCTGGCTATACGCATGTGCCAGTGTCACTACTGTGTCCTTATATAGTGCTGGGTGTTATTATATTGATGCAGATACCACTGACCCTATAACCAACCCTTGTCTGGCTATACCCATGTGCCAGTGTCACTACTGTGTCATTATATAGTGCTGGGTGTTATTATACTGATGCAGATACCCCTGACCCTATAACCAGCCCTTGTCTGGCTATACCCATGTTCCAGTGTCACTACTGTGTCATTATATAGTGCTGGGTGTTATTATACTGATGCAGATACCCCTGATCCCTATAACCAGCCCTTGTCTGGCTATACACATGAGCCAGTGTCCCTACTGTGTCTTTAAATAGAGCTGGGTGTTATTATGCAGATACACATCCCGTATTTCACTCAGGCTTTATTTATTCCATAACTTATCACCCAATATCTCTAGCAGTCTCTTGACAATCCACTAACTTTAGTCACACTAAAAAATTTTTTTTAATTCCTATTATTTATTCAGAAATAAAAGATATACTAAGGTTGTGGCGGACACTGCAAGGGCTAGTCATGGACACCAGTGTTCGTGTACGGACACCTTGCCTATCCCTGTTTCTAACACCGTACTCCCGTCAACTTTACCCCCAAAATACTGCCTAGTGCAGTTATTTTATTAAAAAAATAAAGATGCTGCTATCTTTATTTTTTAATAAAATACACTACACTGTATTTGGGGGCATTTGGGAAACTCTGGTTAAGTTTATAAGCACTAATTTCGATCGTGAGCTTGCGATAGCAATAACAAGCAACTTGCACTGGCTGGTTAATTATAGCGCGCCCACAAACAGGCAAATTTAGCGCTCCCCTTGTAATCTAGCCCTAAATGCTCTAACAAATTAGAGCATGTTATTTTTTACATTAGAATGTCCCTTTAATTTTCTACATGTCTGTTGACATAAAAGCAAATAGCTTTGTACATATGCAGATCTGTGTATATGCATCTTATCTCAATACAATAAGGAAAATCAAACACCTTGGGTGGGCCTTTTGTTTCTCAAACATATTCTCTTATATGTTGCCTGGTTGCACTGAAAGCCAAAAGCTACATAATACGTTTGCTGGCATAAATGCCAAAAACGTAGTCTGGTTTACTTCTCAAATCAATAAATCATAAGTCTTTAAAAAGAAAGATTGTGAGCCAAAAGAATAAAATGGCTGACACTATTTTTCTTTGTTAAACAACACTCCTTCCTGCTGAGGCAATATTTGTGTTATAAAAACAATATTTGAATCACACTTTCCCAGACAAAACTGAAGTGCTAAGTGAGTGGTGAGAGAGGCCGTATCTTTGTATGGAAGTGTTCGCTCTGACTTTAACATTACATCACCCTAATAATATTTTTTCAGCCCTTTGTGCTTTCTAACCCTGTAATATTCAGTCAAGTGGCTTACAGTGAAAGACTTAGTTCCGATTTCTGTAACATTTATACAGATTTATAAGGCCAGATTTATTATTCTCCTGAAGGACAAGATGCACAAGCAGAGAACTTGTTCAATCAAGGGAGGCCGGCTCAAGATATTGTGCTGCCTGGGTCCGAGAATGCAATGACACCCCCTCCCCAGTAGTAACATTACTGATTAGCATGTCTATATACTTTGGCCTTGCCGCTGAACTTACTAAGCCTGCCTACCTGCATGCAACCAATGCTTATGCACAATTCTACAATAAGTGGTTATGAAGTTAGGTAAGAGATGCACTTTTCCCACTTTGAATGTCACCCCTCATCAGTACTGTGTCTTTGTGCATGATGAGGTTTTGCTGCTGGGAGCTTGTGACTTCCCCATAGAGACAGAGGACAGGAGTGATCTGGGTCTGACAGTGACTGACTCAACCACTGAAGCGCTGTCCCTTGTCAAGTGCTGCCTGGGTTCATTTGACCCACTTGGTCGCATGGTTAAGCCGGCCCTGTCAACCAGGATAGCAGCAAGTGGCATCATTCACTTGTGCTCTCATACAACCAATCACTCAAGAACAGAGCTTGTCAATCCCAAGGTCTGATAAGTCTGAGGGATTTTAATCTGCTACCTCTGACGTGTTGGAGAGGTTAGGAAACACTGGTCTAAACTGCTGCAGTCACATGAGCAATTCTGGGCAAAGAACCATTCATGTTTTTTTAATTTTAACCTATAATATTTGTGAAAGATTCACTCACTGCTCAGAAACCTCTTAACACAGATACTTCACACAGTAAACGTACATGCTTCCCAAGTGTCCCGTATTTTACACCACAGTTCCATTTAAAGGGTGCATCCTCCTGTTCTTCATTGATGGAGAACATCATCAGAGAGAGACAGGTTGCAGTTGCAGAATGATGATGTCATCATTTACTATTTAAGTGCCTCGGTTCAGTCTTTCTTTGCCCTTGTGTGGTCTCAGACTTCACTGTGAGTTCCTGTGTTCCTGACTCTGTTTATGACCTGGCTTGTTTTCTTTCATGTAATTAACAAGAGTCCATGAGCTAGTGACGTATGGGATATACATTCCCACCAGGAGGGGCAAAGTTTCCCAAACCTCAAAATGCCTATAAATACACCCCTCACCACACCCACAAATCAGTTTTACAAACTTTGCCTCCGATGGAGGTGGTGAAGTAAGTTTGTGCTAGATTCTACGTTGATATGCGCTCCGCAGCAAGTTGGAGCCCGGTTTTCCTCTCAGCGTGCAGTGAATGTCAGAGGGATGTGAGGAGAGTATTGCCTATTTGAATGCAGTGATCTCCTTCTACGGGGTCTATTTCATAGGTTCTCTGTTATCGGTCGTAGAGATTCATCTCTTACCTCCCTTTTCAGATCGACGATATACTCTTATATATACCATTACCTCTGCTGATTCTCGTTTCAGTACTGGTTTGGCTATCTGCTATATGTAGATGAGTGTCCTGGGGTAAGTAAGTCTTATTTTCTGTGACACTCCAAGCTATGGTTGGGCACTTTGTTTATAAAGTTCTAAATATATGTATTCAAACATTTATTTGCCTTGACTCAGAATGTTCAACTTTCCTTATTTTTCAGACAGTCAGTTTCATATTTGGGATAATGCATTTTAATTTAACATATTTTACCTTAAAATTTGACTTTTTCCCTGTGGGCTGTTAGGCTCGCGGGGGCTGAAAATGCTTCATTTTATTGCGTCATTTTTGGCGCGGACTTTTTTGGCGCAAAAATTCTATTTCCGTTTCCGGCGTCATACGTGTCGCCGGAAGTTGCGTCATTCTTTGACGTTATTTTGCGCCAAAAATGTCGGCGTTCTGGATGTGGCGTCATTTTTGGCGCCAAAAGCATTTAGGCGCCAAATAATGTGGGCGTCTTTTTTGGCGCTAAAAAATTTGGGCGTCATTTTTGTCTCCACATTATTTAAGTCTCATTATTTATTGCTTCTGGTTGCTAGAAGCTTGTTCACTGGCATTTTTTTCCCATTCCTGAAACTGTCATTTAAGGAATTTGATCAATTTTGCTTTATATGTTGTTTTTTTCTTTTACATATTGCAAGATGTTCCACGTTGCAACTGAGTCAGAAGTTACTACAGGAAAATCACTGCACAGTGCTGGAGCTACCAAGCTAAGTCTGCTATAAACTTTTGGTATCTGTTTCTCCAGCTGTTATTTGTATTGCATGTCATGTCAAACTTATTAATGCAGATAAAATTTCCTTTAGTACTGTTACATTACCTGTTGCTGTTCCGTCAACATCTAATTTTCAGAGTGTTCCTGATAACATAAGAGATTTTATTTATTTTAAATCCATTAAGAAGGCTATGTCTGTTATTTCTCCTTCTAGTATACATAAAAGTCTTTTAAAACTTCTCTTTTTTTCAGATGAATTTTTAAATGAACATCATCTTTTTGATGCTGATAAATCTTTGTATTTGTCCAAGATGGAATTTATTCGTTCTTTACTTAAAGAAGTGTTATTTGCATTAGAAATAGAGGATTCTGGTCCTCTTGATACTAAATGTAAACGTTTAAATAAGGTAGTTATTCCAGAAGTGTTTTTTCTCCCTGATGCTATTTCTGAAGTAATTTTCCAGGGAATGGAATAATTTGGGTAATTTATTTACTCCTTCTAGACGTTTAAGCAAATTATATCCTGTGCCATCTGACAGATTAGAGTTTTTTGGGACAAAAATCCCTAAGGTTATGGGGCTGTCTCTACTCCTGCTAATGTACTACTATTCCTATGGCAGATAGTACTTCATTTAAGGATCCTTTAGATAGGAAAATTGAATCCTTTCTAAGAAAAGCTTACTTATGTTCAGGTAATCTTCTTAGACCTGCTATATTTTTAGCGGATGTTGCTGCAGCTTCAACTTTTTGGTTAGAAGCTTTTAGCGCAACAAGTAACAGATCATAATTTTATAGCATTATTATTATTCTATAACATGCTAATAATTTTATTGGTGATACCATCTTTTGATATCATTAGAGTTGATGTCAGGTATATGTCTCTAGCTATTTTAGCTAGAAAAGCTTTATGGATTAAACTTGGAATACTGACATGTCTTCTAAGTCAACTTTGCTTTCCCTTTCTTTCCAGGGTAAATAATCATTTCGTTCCTTTCCTCACAACAAGGAACAAAAGCCTGATCCTTCATCCTCAGGAGCGGTTTCAGTTTGGAAACTATTTCCAGTTTGGAATATATCCGAGCTTTATAGAAACCTATAGCCAGCTCCTAAGTACCTATGAAGGTGCGGCCCTTATTCCAGCTCAGCTGGTATGGGGCAGATTACGTTTTCTTCAAAGAAATTTGGATCAATTCCGTTCTTAATCTCTGGTTTCAGAAACATTGTTTTAGAAAGGTACAGAATTGGCTTCAAGTTAAGGCCTCCTGCTAAGAGATTCTTTTCTTTCCCGTGTCCCAGTTAACACAGCAAGGCTCAGCATTTCTGAAATATGTTTCAGATCTAGAGTTGGCTGGAGTATTTATGCCAGTTCCAGTTCTGGAACAGGGGCTGGGGTTTTATTTTATCTCTTCATTGTACCAAAGAAGGTCAATTCCTTCAGACCAGTTCTGGATCTATCATTATTGAATCGTTATGATTAGGATACCAACATTCAAGATGGTTACTGTAGGACTATCCTGCCTTTTGTTTAGCAAGGGCATTATATGTCTACAATAGATTTACAGGATGTGTATCTGCATATTCCGATTCATCCAGATTACTTTTAGTGTCTGAGATTCTCTTTTTAGACAAGCATTACCAGTTTTGTGGCTCTACCGTTTGGCCTAGCCTCAGTTCCAAGAATTTTTTTCAAAGGTTCTCGGTGCCCTTCTTTCTGTATTCAGAGAATAGGGTTTTGGTATTTCCTTATTTGGACGATATCTTGGTACTTGCTCAGTCTTCTCATTTTCGTAGAATCTCATACGAATCGACTTGTGTTGTTTCTTCAAGTTCATGGTTGGAGGATCAATTTACCAATCAGTTCATTGATTCCTCAGACAAGGGTAACCTTTTTAGGTTTCTAGATAAATTCAGTGTCTATGACTCTGTCCTTGTCAGTCAAGAGAAGTTTAACATTGATATCAGCTTGTCAAAACCTTCAGTCACAATCATTCCCTTTGGTAGCCTTATGCATGGAAATGTTGGGTCTTAGGACTGCCGCATCAGATGCGATCTCCTTTGCTCGTTTTCACATGCGACCTCTTCAGCTCTGTATGCTGAACCAATGGTGCAGGGATTACTCAAAGATATCTCAATTAATATCTTTAAACCGATTTTATGACACTCTCTGACATGGTGGACAGATCACCATCGTTTAGTTCAGGGGGCTTCTTTGTTCTTCCGACCTGGACTATAATCTCAACAGATGCTAGTTTTACAGGTTGGGGAGCTGTGTGGGGGTATCTGACGGCACAAGGGGTTTGGGAATCTCAGGAGGTGAGATTTCCGATCAATATTTTGGAACTCCGTGCAATTTTCAGAGCTCTTCAGTCTTGGCCTCTTCCGAAGAGAGAGTTGTTCATTTGTTTTCAGATAAGACAATGTCACATCTGTGGCATACATCAATCATCAAGGAGGGACTCACAGTCCTCTGGCTATGAAAGAAGTATCTCGAATTTTGGTTTGGGCGGAATCCAGCTCCTGTCTAATCTCTGCGGTTTATATCCCAGGTATGGACAATTGGAAAGCGGATTATCTCAGTCGCCAAACGTTGCATCCGGGCGAATGGTCTCTTCACCCAGAGGTATTTCTTCAGATTGTTCAAATGTGGGAACTTCCAGAAATAGATCTGATGGCTTCTCATCTAAACAAGAAACTTCCCAGGTATCTGTCCAGATCCCGGGATCCTCAGGCGGAGGCAGTGGATGCATTTTCACTTCCTTGGAAGTATCATCCTGCCTATATCTTTCCGCCTCTAGTTCTTTTTCCAAGAGTAATCTCCAAGATTCTGAAGGAATACTCGTTTGTTCTGCTGGTAGCTCCGGCATGGCCTCACAGGTTTTGGTATGAGGATCTTGTCCGGATGGCCTCTTGCCAACCGTGGACTCTTCCGTTAAGACCAGACCTTTTGTCTCAAGGTCCTTTTTTCCATCAGGATCTGAAATCCTTAAATTTAAAGGTATGGAGATTGAACGCTTGATTCTTGGTCAAAGAGGTTTCTCTGACTCTGTGATTAATACTATGTTACAGGCTCGTAAATCTGTATCCAGAGAGATATATTATAGAGTCTGGAAGACTTATATTTCTTGGTGTCTTTCTCATCATTTTTCTTGGCATTCTTTTAGAATACCGAGAATATTACAATTTCTTCAGGATGGTTTAGATAAGGGTTTGTCCGCAAGTTCCTTGAAAGGTCAAATCTCTGCTCTTTCTGTTCTTTTTCAACAGAAAGATTGCTATTCTTCCTGATATTCATTGTTTTGTACAAGCTTTGGTTCGTATAAAGCCTGTCATTAAGTCAATTTCTCCTCCTTGGAGTTTGAATTTGGTTCTGGGGGCTCTTCAAGCTCCTCCATTTGAACCTATGCATTCATTGGATATTAAATTACTTTCTTGGAAAGTTTTGTTCCTTTTGGCCATCTCTTCTGCCAGAAGAGTTTCTGAATTATCTGCTCTTTCTTGTGAGTCTCCTTTTCTGATTTTTCATCAGGATAAGGCGGTGTTGAGAACTTCTTTTGAATTTTTACCTAAGTTGTGAATTCCAACAACATTAGTAGAGACATTGTGGTTCCTTCATTATGTCCTAATCCTAAGAATTCTAAGGAGAAATCGTTGCATTCTTTGGATGTTGTTAGAGCTTTGAAATATTATGTTGAAGCTACGAAATCTTTCTGTAAGACTTCTAGTCTATTTCTTATCTTTTCCGGTTCTAGGAAAGGCCAGAAAGCTTCTGTCATTTCTTTGGCATCTTGGTTGAAATCTTTAAATCATCTTGCCTATGTTGAGTCGGGTAAAATTCCGCCTCAGAGAATTACAGCTCATTCTACTAGGTCAGTATCTACTTCCTGGGCGTTTAGGAATGAAGCTTCGGTTGACCAGATCTGCAAAGCAGCAACTTGGTCCTCTTTGCATACTTTTACTAAATTCTACCATTTTGATGTATTTTCTTCTTCTGAAGCAGTTTTTGGTAGAAAAGTTCTTCAGGCAGCGGTTTCAGTTTGAATCTTCTGCTTATGTTTTTTGTTAAACTTTATTTTGGGTGTGGATTATTTTCAGCAGGAATTGGCTGTCTTTATTTTATCCCTCCCTCTCTAGTGACTCTTGTGTGGAAAGATCCACATCTTGGGTAGTCATTATCCCATACGTCACTAGCTCATGGACTCTTGTTAATTACATGAAAGAAAACATAATTTATGTAAGAACTTACCTGATAAATTCATTTCTTTCATATTAACAAGAGTCCATGAGGCCCACCCTTTTTTGGGGTGGTTATGATTTTTTTGTATAAAGCACAATTATTCCAATTCCTTATTTTATATGCTTCGCACTTTTTTTCTTATCACCCCACTTCTTGGCTATTCGTTAAACTGATTTGTGGGTGTGGTGAGGGGTGTATTTATAGGCATTTTGAGGTTTGGGAAACTTTGCCCCTCCTGGTGGGAATGTATATCCCATACGTCACTAGCTCATGGACTCTTGTTAATATGAAAGAAATTAATTTATCAGGTAAGTTCTTACATAAATTATGTTTTACGTCCTTTCTGGTTCCTGATCTCTGGCTTGTTCCTGACATCGCTGATCTCTGTGTTCCTGACCCCAGCTCATCTGACTACCCTCTCTGGCTTTGACTCCTGGCTTGTCTTTTGGCTTTTGGACTTGTTATTATTTTTTCATTTTTTATTAAAGGTGTGATTAATTTAGCATTTCACATCCCTGTCTTATTCCTGGCACCCTGCACATTGTGCTCACTCCTGTGGAGTTATTTATGAGTTAACACTGATTGGCTAAAATGCAAGTCTGTCAAAAGAACTGAGATAAGGGGGCAGTCTGCAGAGGCTTAGATACAGGTAATCGCAGAGGTAAAAAGTGTATTATTTAACAGTGATTCTTATGCATAACTGGGGAATGGGTAATAAAGGGATTATCTATCTTTTAAAATAATAAACATTTTCAAGTAAACTGTCCCTTAACCTTTTTAATGCAAAATACTCTTGAAACGTTAAATAGTTATTTGATGGGCATATTATAATATGATGAGTGCTTAATATTCCTTTAACAAGAACAACTTTCTATCAGCAATAAAACAATTAACTGCAATGTACAATAAATCTCACAGCCTCTATCAGTCACTATCACTTTGTTGTCTGAAATGCAGATGACTCTGGTCATGCTTTTAGGCACTGATGTATATAACCATGAAACTGATAGCAGACATTACTAATTTGCTCTTAGTTGCCTGTCTGTTACCTGGTAGGTGGGAGTCTTTATGAGCACTAATATGAAAGCACTCACAGATTCTCTGTTCACTCTGCTTTGACTCTTTGCTAATTACTTGTTAATGATTGATGTGTTTAAAAATTCCATCACAGCACATACATAGACAGCTGATCACATTGCCTAATATGCAATCCATCCCATACTGCATCTAATAAAATCATGCACATTCATATAGGTGCAGCGTGAGTTGATTATTAAAAAGGCACAATTAGTCCTATTCACAAACAGTCAGGTCATCTCAACACAAAACACATCATGCATTTGTATAAATAACCTAACAGTACACATGAATAGTAATAATGGTACAGGTCGATGTCCAGTCTATCATATTGCCATACTGGAAATAAAAATCAGTCCTGAAAAGAATTGGATATCAGCCATCAATGTGTGCGCAAATCCATTTTGGGGACAGAGTAAAAATACCTGTGTTCAATGAAAAACATTTGTTTAGAAGACCTTTTTCTCTTTCTTTTTCTGAGCTATTATTAATAGTGGTTTGATCTCTTTCTGGTTTTACTTATGTGCTTTACTGACAGCACTGCAAGACCAACATTCCAATGCTTTATTTGTCAGCATGGCCACAAATTTGATTCTCACAACAAACACTCATGTAGCCTGTCCAGATATATATAAAAAATATATATTTGGTGCTAGGTCATCAAAACTAAACAATTAGTAATAGGTAAGTAAATGCAGGTATTAAATACTGAATAGGACATTTCAGTCTTTATGGAACTCCTGCTAACTTTGCAAAAATGTGTTGTCAAACTTGAAGCCTAAGGGCCACAATGTGGACCTTCAACATTTCTAATATGGCTCACCATTACTGCTCTTCTTTTTAATTGGTCTCATGAAAATGACAATTGCTCCATGTACCCAGGTAAGGATTTCTTTAACTGTTTATCCCTCGCCTCATTCAAGCTGGCACTCTCAGGAGACCTATCTGGAAGTTCCATTGAGAGGTAGAGCTAAGATACAATATTTTAAGGAACACTCTTGAATCATCAGATGTAATTAGCATCTTGAAACATATTATAACTCAGGACTATTTAAACCTGCACTGTAAGCTGAGCCATTTTACATACAAGACATGTTTGGAACTTATTTATTCAGCCTGGAGTCGCAGGATTTATGCACCATTCTCTGTGCCATTTATCTCATGTGAAGGGATAACAAAAAGCACCCCTTTTCAGAGTATCTGTCAGATGAATGCGCTTTTGTTATAACCAGTATAAACTGTGGCACATGAATTTAATAGAACCAGGGTGATGTTATTTACTTCAATGCATTTATTAAGTGGCGTGGGTTAAAGCGTATACAGAGTATCAATTCCCAAGTGTACTGGCGTTTTAGATTTAACACCGAATTGTGGGACCAAAAGTAAAGAAAGAGTGTATTGTAGCACACACAGGGCTAGATTACGAGTTTTGCATTATGATGGGTGCAGTGCTAACTTGCACGTTATTGTCACCGCTCACTTCCCTACATCATTACAGGTTTTTAAAAACCCGGCGTTAACAGGCAAGAAGTGAGCGTAGAGCAAAATTGAGCTCCATACCGCACTCCAATACCAGCGCTGCTAAAAGCAGCGGTGAGCTGTTTTTACGTGCTCGTGCACGATTTCCCCATAGATATCAATGGGGAGAGCCGGCTGAGAAAAAGTCTAACACCTGCAATAAAGCAGCGTAAAGCTCAGTAACGCAGCCCCATTGAGTCCTATGGGGAAACTAAATTTATGTTTACACCTAACACCCTAACATGAACCCCGAGTCTAAACACCCCATATCTTACACTTATTAACCCCTAATCTGTCGACACCTACATTATACTTATCAACCCCTAATCTGCCGCTCCGGATATCGCCGCCACTATAATAAACATATTAACCCCTAAACCGCTGCACTCCCGTTTTGCAAACACTAGTTAAATATTTTTAACCCCTATTTGCTTCCCCTAACATCGACACCACCTACCTACATTTATTAACCCCTAATATGCTGCCCCCAACGTCGCCGCCACTATACTAAAGTTATTAAACCTTAAACCTAAGTCTAACCCTAACCCTAACACCCCCTAACTTAAATATAATTAAAATAAATCTAAATAAAAATTTCTATCATTACCTAAATTATTTAAAACTAAATACTTACCTGTAAAATAAACCCTTAACTAGCTACAATATAACTAATAGTTACATTGTAACTAGCTTAGGGTTTATTTTTATTTTACAGGCAAGTTTGTATTTATTTTAACTAGGTAGAATAGTTAGTAAATAGTTATTAACTATTTTCTAACTACCTAGCTAAAATAAATAAAAATTTACCTGTAAAATAAAACCTAACCTGAGTTACACTAACACCTAACCTTACACTACAATTAAATAAATTACCTAAATTAAATACAATTACCTAAATTACAAAAAAACCCCACTAAATTACACAAAATAAAAAAGAAATTATCAGATATTTAAACTAATTACACCTAATCTAATAGCCCTATCAAAATAAAAAAGTCCCCCCAAAATAAATAAAAACCCTAGCCTAAACTAAACTACCAATAGCCCTTAAAATGGCCTTTTGCAGGGCATTGCCCCAAAGAAATCAGCCCCCCAACAGTAAAACCCACCACCTGCACAACCAACCCCCCAAAAAAAATCCTAACTAAAAAAACCTAAGCTCCTCATTGCCCTGAAAAGGGCATTTGGATGGGCATTGCCCTTAAAAGGGCATTTAGCTCTTTTTCAGCCCAAAATCCCTAATCTAAAACTAAAACCCACCCAATAAACCCTTAATAAAAACTAACACTAACCCCCAAAGATCCACTTACAGTTTTGAAGACCGGACATCCATCCTCAACGATGCCGGGAGAAGTCCTCAGCGAAGCGGCAAGAAGTCCTCAACGAAGCTGGGAGAAGTCTTCATCCAAGCCGGCAGAAGTGGTCCTCCAGAAGGGCAGTAGTCTTCATCCTGACGGCATCTTCTGTCTTCATCCATCCGTCGCGGAGAGGGTCCATCTTTAAGACATCTGGCGTGGAGCATCCTCTTCAAACGAAGTCTTCTTCCCGAATGAATGCTTCTTTAAGTGATGTCATCCAAGATGGTGTCCCTTGAATTCCGATTGGCTGATAGAATTCTATCAGCCAATCGGAATTAAAGGTGAAAAATACCTATTGGCTGATGCAATCAGCCAATAGGATTGAGCTTCAATTCTATTGGCTGATCCAATCAGCCAATAGGATTGAGCTTGCATTCTATTGGCTGTTCCAATCAGCCAATAGAATGCGATCTCAATCCTATTGGCTGATTGGATCAGCCAATAGGATTGAAGCTCAATCCTATTGGCTGATTGCATCAGCCAATAGGAATTTTTCACCTTTAATTTCGATTGGCTGATAGAATTCTTTCAGCCAATCGGAATTCAAGGGACGTCATCTTGGATGATGTCACTTAAAGAAACATTCATTCGGGAAGAAGATTTAGTTTGAAGAGGATGCTCCACGCTGGATGTCTTGAAGATGGACCCACTCCGCTGCGGATGGATGAAGATAGAAGATGCCATCTGGATAAAGACTTCTGCCCATCTGGAGGACCACTTCTGCTGGCTTGGATGAAGACTTCTCCCGGCTTCGTTGAGGATGCATGTCCGGTCTTCAAAACTGTAAGTGGATCTTCGGGGGTTAGTTTTAGGCTTTTTTAAAGGTTTATTGGGTGGGTTTTATTTTTAAATTAGGGGTTTGGGCAACTAAAAAAGAGCTAAATGCCCTTTTAAGGGCAATGCCCATCCAAATGCCCTTTTCAGGGCAATGGGGAGCTTAGGTTTTTTTAGATTAGGTTTTTATTTGGGGGGTTGGTTGTGTGGGTGGTGGGTTTTACTGTTGGGGGGGTGTTTGTATTTTTTTAACAGGTAAAAGAGCTGATTTCTTTGGGGCAATGCCCCGCAAAAGGCCCTTTTAAGGGCTATTGGTAGTTAGTTTAGGCTAGGGTTTTTTTATTTTGGGGGGGCTTTTTTATTTTGATAGGGCTATAAGATTAGGTGTAAATAGTTTAAATATGTTATAATTTCTTTTTTTATTTTGTGTAATTTAGGTTTTGGTTTTTTTTGTAATTTAGGTAATTGTATTTAATTTAGGTAATGTATTTAATTGTAGTGTAAGGTTAGGTTTTATTGTAAGACAGGTTAGGTTTTATTTTACAGGTAAATTTGTATTTATTTTAGCTAGGTAGTTAGTAAATAGTTAATAACTATTTAGTAACTATTCAACCTACTTAAAATAAATACAAACTTGCCTGTGAAATAAAAATAAAACCTAAGCTAGCTACAATGTAACTATTAGTTATATTGTAGCTAGCTTAGGGTTTATTTTACAGGTAAGTATTTAGTTTTAAATAGGAATTATTTAGTTATTAATAGTATGTTTTATTTAGATTTATTTTAATTATATTTAAGTTAGGGGGTGTTAGGGTTAGACTTAGGTTTAGGGGTTAATAAATTTAGCATAGTGGCGGCGACGTTGGGGGCGGCAGATTAGGGGTTAATAAATGTAGGTTGGTGGCAGCGATGTTAGAGGCGGCAGATTAGAGTTTAATAATATTTAACTAGTGTTTGCGAGGCAGGAGTGCGGCGGTTTAGGGGTTAATATGTTTATTATAGTGGTGGCGATGTCCGGAGTGGCAGATTAGGGGTTAATAATTTTATTTTAGTGTTTGCGATGCGGGAGGGCCTCGGTTTAGGGGTTAATAGGTAGTTTATGGGTGTTAGTGTACTTTTTAGCACTTTAGTTGTGAGTTTTATGTTACGGCGTTGTAGCATAAAACTCATAACTACTGACTTTAGATTGCGTTACGAATCTTGGCGGTATAGGGTGTACCGCTCACTTTTTGGCCCCCCAGGCAGACTCGTAACACCGGCGCAAAGGAAGTCCCATTGAAAAAAGACTTTACGCAAATTGCGTAAGTTAATTTGCGTTAAGGCCAAAAAAGTGTGCGGTGCCCCTAAACCTGCATTATGAGCCTTAACGCTGCTTTTTAACTCATACCGCAAAACTCGTAATCTAGCCGACAGTTTGTGTGCTACCAACAGTGATATCTCGATGTATTAGGAACACTTAGGCGCAACTATGAAATACACTAGGGGTTAATTATATTATAGAGAGTATTAACTTTGCATGCTGCAGTTAGCTTTGTGATTCCGCTTTTAATTAGGTTCTATAATGTAGGATTGGCATTACAAGGCTGACTAATAGTCCTAACTAACACTTGGTTAGTATGCAAAGTATAAACTGTAGCAAATATAATAGGTGGAACCAAAAAGATGTTATTCACTTCAATGCATATATTGATTGGCATACGTTAAAGTATCTACAAAGTATCAAATGCTAAGTGTTTTGGCGTTTACCATTCAACACCAAAATATGGGGTTAAAAATCAAAGAGTATCTTGTAGCATCCACTGTTTGTGTGCTACCAACAGTAATATCCCAATTTATTAGATACACTTGGAACAAAATAAAGATACACCCATAATCAAATATAATATAAGGAGTGTTAACTCTAGATGCTATTGTTAGTCTTATCATTAGGTTTTGAATACGTTTTATGATGCCGTATTAGCCTTAACAGTTTAACCGATAGTCCTAACTATCGCCCTGGCTGGATGCCAGGAATGCGGTAGCGTAAGTAAATAAAGTCAATGTTAATTCCGATTTTTAAAATTGTATTTAAGCAACGAAGTAAAGAGCAAGTTAAAATGATACAGGAAGTCCCCTGACGCAGTCGCGTTTCTCTTACGGTTCCTCAGAGGGGTGCGCTGGGCTGCAAACAGAGAGGTTAAATTACAACTCAGATCCCTCCCTAACTCGGTAATAGGCTGAGTAGCAACCACCTTGTGGTGTGTGGATTGGTTTAGACACCTGTCTATCAAATTATGCAGGCTAATGGTTGAAAAGGTTGTCATGGAGATATACATAGTATATGCCTAACTGTGTGCTGTAATTTTTCACAATACACGTAAGTTAAAGTACTTAATGAAATTAATTGATGAGAGCTGATTGCAAATGCTAATACAATGTTTAGATCGTTATGGGTGAAAATACTATTACAGGGAGTGCAGAATTATTAGGCAAATGAGTATTTTGACCACATCATCCTCTTTATGCATGTTGTCTTACTCCAAGCTGTATAGGCTCGAAAGCCTACTACCAATTAAGCATATTAGGTGATGTGCATCTCTGTAATGAGAAGGGGTGTGGTCTAATGACATCAACACCCTATATCAGGTGTGCATAATTATTAGGCAACTTCCTTTCCTTTGGCAAAATGGGTCAAAAGAAGGACTTGAGAGGCTCAGAAAAGTCAAAAATAGTGAGATATCTTGCAGAGGGATGCAGCACTCTTAAAATTGCAAAGCTTCTGAAGCGTGATCATCGAACAATCAAGCGTTTCATTCAAAATAGTCAACAGGGTCGCAAGAAGCGTGTAGAAAAACCAAGGCGCAAAATAACTGGCCATGAACTGAGAAAAGTCAAGCGTGCAGCTGCCAAGATGCCACTTGCCACCAGTTTGGCCATATTTCAGAGCTGCAACATCACTGGAGTGCCAAAAGCACAAGGTCTGCAATACTCAGAGAAATGGCCAAGGTAAGAAAGGCTGAAAGACGACCACCACTTAAGACACACAAGCTGAAACGTCAAGACTGGGCCAAGAAATATCTCAAGACTGATTTTTCTAAGGTTTTATGGACTGATGAAATGAGAGTGAGTCTTGATGGGCCAGATGGATGGGCCCGTGGCTGGATTGGTAAAGGGTAGAGAGCTCCAGTCTGACTCAGACGCCAGCAAGGTGGAGGTGGAGTACTGGTTTGGGCTGGTATTATCAAAGATGAGCTTGTGGGGCCTTTTCGGGTTGAGGATGGAGTCAAGCTCAACTCCCAGTCCTACTGCCAGTTTCTGGAAGACACCTTCTTCAAGCAGTGGTACAGGAAGAAGTCTGCATCCTTCAAGAAAAACATGATTTTCATGCAGGACAATGCTCCATCACACGCGTCCAAGTACTCCACAGCGTGGCTGGCAAGAAAGGGTATAAAAGAAGAAAATCTAATGACATGGCCTCCTTGTTCACCTGATCTGAACCCCATTGAGAACCTGTGGTCCATCATCAAATGTGAGATTTACAAGGAGGGAAAACAGTACACCTCTCTGAACAGTGTCTGGGAGGCTGTGGTTGCTGCTGCACGCAATGTTGATGGTGAACAGATCAAAACACTGACAGAATCCATGGATGGCAGGCTTTTGAGTGTCCTTGCAAAGAAAGGTGGCTATATTGGCACTGATTTGTTTTTGTTTTGTTTTTGAATGTCAGAAATGTATATTTGTGAATGTTGAGATGTTATATTGGTTTCACTGGTAAAAATAAATAATTGAAATGGGTATATATTTGTTTTTTGTTAAGTTGCCTAATAATTATGCACAGTAATAGTCACCTGCACACACAGATATCCCCCTAAAATAGCTATAACTAAAAACAAACTAAAAACTACTTCCAAAACTATTCAGCTTTGATATTAATGAGTTTTTTTGGGTTCATTGAGAACATGGTTGTTGTTCAATAATAAAATTAATCCTCAAAAATACAACTTGCCTAATAATTCTGCACTCCCTGTATAATAAACAGATCAGATGTTTATTATAGTAGTATTTTCACCCATAACGATATAATTGTATTAGCATTTGTAATCAGCTCTCATCAATGAATTTCTTTAAGTGTATTTCCCCTAGTGTATTTCATAGTTGGGCCTAAGTGTTCCTAATACATTGAGATATCACTGTTGGTAGTGCACAAACTGTGTGTGCTACAATACACTCTTTCTTTACCTTTGGTCCCACAATTCGGGCTTAAATCTAAAATGCCAGTGCACTTGGGAATTGATACTCTGTATACGCTTTAACCCACGCCACTCAATAAATACATTGAAGTAAATAACATCACCCTGGTTCTATTAAATTCATCTGCCACAGTTTATACTGGTTATAACAAAAGTGCATTCATATACTGATTTTATTCATGCAACAAATATTGTAGGGCAGCAAACTTCAGTTCTCATTGCTGTCTATCAACAAACGTTTTTAAAGTATAATAAATAAAAGTTACATTTTATGTGTTTACATGAATATTTGGCTGTGTAGCTTATAGAAGAGTTGCCAGGACAAGGTTATGATCTAATATGGGTATATGGCTGACAGAGAGGTTGCAGCGTCTTGCAGTTCGATCTAAGGTGCAATATGTGGCTTATAGATGGGCTGTAGGCCAGGGCTCCTAATCCAAAGTCTGACAGGGGATGCTAAGTCATGCATCTCTAACTGGTGTGCATGTGTGGGGGAGGGGTCTCAATGTAAAATACAATGAGTAATGTAAAGTTGTATCAAAGGAAAATTGGCAGCATTTTGTATCATCGTATTGTAGGAGTTCTCCTGTGTGGTGCAATACCATTCTATACTATAATCGCATTTGTAACGCGTCCGTCACCGTCGGCAGTTGCGCACGCATCCTCAAAGGAATGTTGGCAGCCCGAGGCAACCAACAGAATGTTGGCTGTGCGCGCAGCCAAAAAAATTCACCTGGATGCAGCGAAGCTGCATGATTCCGAAAATGGCAGGGTGGTGAAAGAATCCACCACAGGATTCTTTCACCAACCTTCCATTTTCGGAATCCACTGGGATGCAGCAAAGGCAAACGGAGCATTACAAAAAAAAACAAAAAAACTCCCTCAATAAGTAATTATAAAAAAAACCTAACCGCGGGCAATAAGTATTATTTTTTTTTTAAAACGCCCGTACGAACAATTAAGACAAAAATAAACTAACTGCCCGCACAAAGTATTAAGAAACAAAAAGTACCCAATAAAATGACTAACCCCTAAATCCGCCAGCCAAACTACCTAATACATCTATTAACCCATAATCCGCCAACCCCCCACAACGCATTAAACCTAATTTACCTATTAACTCCTAAACCGCCAACCCCCACAACGCAAAAAACTAATTTAATGACTAAGCCCCCTAACCTAACACCCAATAAATTAACCCCTTAATTACTTTAAAAAAATACTACATTACAACTAAAATACAATAAAAAATGACATTAATCTAACATTACAGAAAATAAAAAAAGACTAACATTACAAAAAATAATAAACAACACTATACAAAATAAAAAAAATTAAACCTAATCCCTATGAAAATTAAAAAGCCCCCCAAAATAAAAACACCCCCTAATCTAAAAATAAACTACCAATAGCCCTTAAAAGGGCTTTTTGTAGGGCATTGCCCTAAAGAAATCAGCTCTTTTACATTAAAAATAAACAAAGTAACCCCTAACAATAAAACCCCCCACCCACCAACCCCCCAAAATAAAAATAAAAAACTAACACTAATAAACTTAAACTACCCATTGTCCCGAAAGGGGCATTTATATGGGCATTGTCCTTAAAGGGGCATTCAGCTCTTTTTCACTGCCCTTAAAAGGGCATTCAGCTCTTTTGCAAATTGCCCAATAAACCCTAATTTAAAAAAAACAAAAACCCCAAAAAAACTAACACTAATGCCCCAAATAGGTACTCACGGTTTCAGAAGTCCGGCGGTGAAGGTCTTCTTCCAGGTGGTCCATCATCATCATCCAAAGCAAAGGTGGCGCAGGGGTTTTTGTTTTTTTAGATTAGGGTTCATTGGGCAATTTCAAAAAGAGCTGAATGCCGTTTTAAGGGCGATCACCATACAAATGCCCCTTTAGAGGCAATGGGTAGTTTAGGTTAATTAGTGTTAGGGTTTTTTATTTTGGGGGGTTTGGTGGGTGGGGGGTTTTACTGTTAGGGGGGGACTTTGTTTATTTTTAATGTAAAAGAGCTTATTTATTTAGGGCAATGCCCTACAAAAAGGCTATTGGTAGTTTAGTATTAGATTAGGGTGTGTTTTTATTTTGAGGGATTATTTATTTTTATAGGGGTATTAGTTTAGGTTTAATTTTATTATTTTGGATAGCTTTGTTTATTTTTTCTGTATTTTTTACTTTTTTATTTTTTGTAGCTAGGGGGGTTAATTTTTTAACACATAGACTGCCCACTGGGCAGGTTTATCAACTAGTATTAGATATTTGATATGTGACCTTCCGCCTAGTTATGTAGGAGAATCAAATATTGACCCTAAACCCTTTCTGGCTTTCCTCCAGCCTGTTAAGCTGCCCAACCTCACAAACGCCTTGCCACTCTACTGCAACTCACCGGTCAATCCTGAGTTTGCTATATGAGAACTTCTCACTACTGTCTCCATTCTCGCCCTTTCAGGGTCATCTGCAGCGTAATGTAAGTAATGTTATTACAGTGAAAAATATAATAAATAGGGCTCCATAGAATAGTACTGAAAAATGATATATGTATCCCCCCCCCTACAAGTGTCTGATAAATAAACCCTCTCTTCCTTACATTTCACATATCAGTATAACAGAGCACAGTGCTATCTTAAACTGACAATGATCACAAGCTGTAAGTATTCTCCTAGTTAGTAATGTAATGAATGTTTCAATTTCAAGGCTTATTATGCATGAGCTGAAATTCCTAGACAGAAGATCCAGCTGTCCGCAGAGTAAGACAAATTACCTGGCATCTGGAAGCCATTTACAGTGACACAGAACGTGACTGGTATGCAGAGGTCACTGAATCATGTATTTCTTCTTAACTCAGAACTGAATTTACGTTACTAAATCTTTGTATTTTATGACTAAGTAATAAAAAATTGTTTCAGACAAATACTATTAAATAAAATGTTAACATTGCAATAAATTATAGATTATTATGTGTACATAAAATGGGCAATTTAATTTATGATATACTGGGGATGAGGAGCCCTAGTATACTATTTCACCAAGCTTTGAAATATAAAGAAAGCCAGATGGAGGGGACGGACAGACAGATAGAATAGACAGAGAGACAGACAGATAGAATAGACAGAGAGACAGACAGATAGGGGCATATCTATCAAGCTCCGAATGGAGCTTGATGCCCCGTGTTTCTGGCAAGCCTGCAGGCTCACCAGAAACAGCAGTTATGAAGCAGGGGTCACAAAGACCGCTGCTCCATAACCTGTTCGCCTGCTCTGAGCAGACGGACAGACATCGCCGGAAATCAACCCGATCGAGTACGATCGGGTTGATTGACACCCCCTGCTGGCGGCCAATGTCTGCAGGGGGCAGCGTTGCACCATTAGCTCTTGTGAGCTGCTGGTGCAATGCTGAATACTGCGAGCGTATTGCTCGCCGTATTCAGCGAGGTCTGGCAGACCTGATCCACACTGTCGGATCAGGTTCGCCAGACTTTGATAAATTGGGGCCATAGAATAGACAGACAGACCGAATAGACAGACAGACAGAATAGACAGACAGACAGATAGAATAGACAGACAGACAGACAGACAGACAGACAGACAGACAGACAGACAGACAGACAGACAGACAGACAGACAGACAGACAGACAGACAGACAGACAGACAGACAGATAGATAGATAGATAGATAGATAGATAGATAGATAGATAGATAGATAGATAGATAGAATAGACAGATAGTTACAATAATAAAGATTTTTAATCTGACATATTTTGTGTATTTCCTATGCAGATCTCAGCGCATAGGAATAAGCTAATTGACTTATACTGCTCATTCACTTTCTAATTCAAGTGCATACACAGGGCATACAAGACGAAAAACTGTGGTTGATCCAGGATTAACACCAGAAATGTGCAAAAGGTGCAAATCTCAAACTTTAATAAAAAAGATAGTTTTTTTTGTTTTGCTTTTTTTTAATCGCTCATATGCCTATAATTGTATATACTAGGGCTCTGTAGCAATAAAATGTCTCTTTAAGTAAATGTATTTTATGTTCCAAAGCAGAAATTATGTATAAGACACTTGCAATTTTAATGCAAATTAAATTAAGTGTAACTGAAAAACATATGACAAAAACCATCCAGATAATACTTTAACACTTCATAAAAAAACATTTTTATTTTTTTTAAATAATTCTAATTATTATACTACTGTACTATTATACTGTCAAGATAGTGTGAACTTTACAGCAAGACAGGAGGCTTTATATTTGACTTTTAATACAAAAAGTTGAAAACTTCAAAAGAATGGAAATTGGGCTTAAAATATATATTAAAATGGTTAAAGGTAAAGACCATAGTTTATAACGAATTCTGCAAACTACATCCTGCAATATAGCAAGAGTATAGAATGGAGCTCTGTGCCAGCAGAGGGCATAAGCCATATCATACACCAAGGGGTAGATTAAGTACAACTTTCAGAAGTGAATTAAAGCAAAAAAGGCAACATAAATGGGGCATTAAATATAGGGAAAATATGGCATCTATACCACCCTCCACAGTTGCAGTTTTCTGCCAACTTTTATAGAAGAAATGTTAAGGTCCAGAACAAACTCAGATAAAGGGACACTCAAGTCAAAATTAAACTTTCATTATTCAGAGAGAGCATGCTATTTTAAACAACTTTCCAATTTACTTCCATTAACAAAATGTGCACAGTCTTTTTATATTTAAACTTTTAGGGGCCCATTTATCAAGCTCTGAACGGAGCTTCTGGGCCTGTGTTTCTGGCGAGTCTTCAGACTCGCCAGAAACAGCAGTTATGAAGCAGCGGTCAAAAGACCGCTGCTCCATAACCCTGTCTGCCTGCTCTGAGCAGGCGGTCAGGAATTGCCGGATATCAACCCGACACCCCCTGCTGGCGGCCCATTGGTGCAATGCTGAATACGGAGAGCGTATTGCTCTCAGCATTCAGCGATGTCTTGCGGACCTGATACGCACTGTCGGATCAGGTCCGCAAGACATTTGATAAATAGGCCCCATTGAGTCACCAGCTCCTTCTGAGCATGTGCAAGAATTTACAGAATTGTATGCATTTGTGATTGGCTGATGGCTGTCACATGGAACGTGTATGCATTAGTGATTCGCTGTTGGCTGTCACATGGTACAGGGGGAGTGGAAATAGACAACTTTTAAAATTGTCAGAAAAAAAATCTACTACTCATTTGAAGTTCAGACTAAGTGATATTGCATTATCTTGTTATCTTGCATTTGTTGATTATGCAAATCTACTGTGTTGACTGGTCCTTTAAGTAGTGACACCTATTATTTTTTCATTTATAAATTCTGCACCTTCAAATACTCCTAATTTGTCCAGTGTTCCATAATTTGTTATTTTTTTTGGCCAACATGATGATATAAAGTCAATTTGTACTAGAAGTTGACATCACCGCCTTATTTCATTTTTTTTATTAGCATAGCCAATTAGATGGTGATATTCCAGAATATTAAGGGTCTGGTCAAATTATCATCTAGTCCCAAGGGGCACTTACTAAAAGGCTTACATTTCTTAATGTACCCAAGGAAACATTAGTGTGAATTTTAACATTCTTGCTTTATTTTATTTTCCATAAATGTATATAAGATTGTCTTATTTGTTGCCCAATAAATATTTTGTCATACATATTTCACAGAGAGCTTAACTGTTATCATAAATTGTATCATGTGTACTTGCAGTGTGCGTGCTGTAAACTGATCACCATGCAGCCCATAAACTGTTTCTAATTTAGGAGAATCCTATCTTTTTGTTTCATCACACCTACCCATTGCAACTGTTGATAAGAATGACTAAAATTAATATTTTGTATTCCATGGCATACAGTACAGATTACTTAGGGGATCAAATAGAATACATTTTTTTATAATTGAGATACATTTTAGAAGAGATCCCAGTGCAACCAATAAATTAAACTGTGAACATTTTTACACCATTTTCTAAACTTCTAATTCAGAGCAGCAATAAGTATTTTAAAAATGTTAATATCTATAAGGATGACCACAAGCTACCTTGTTTGTATGTTGGATCCAATGAGATGTTGGACAGGCCAGGAACAGGAGAGAACTTCAGATCTTAGATTAACAGGAATGCTGTTGGTCATAGACTTAAACAGCAATGCAGAAGAATAGTCTAAGTTTATGCCAGGGTCAAAAACCAGAAGGGTCAAGGGAAGCTAGATGATAAAGCAGAGGGTACAGAGAAATGGGTAATCCAGTAAATAGTTCTAAGGGTCAGTAACCAGGTTAACGATGCAAAATAGGCAGAGAAACAGATGAGCAGGCAGGTAATGGAATTCAGGCTAGGGTCTAACTAAGGTAGACAAAGCTGGAACAGAAATTCCAGTGTCTTCACAGCAGAATAACCAAGCACAGTATGATGTAATCATAAGTGTTTTAAATTTTCCTGTGGGCCCTTAGGTTCAAATGTAGGCACTCTCCTTAGCACAGGTGCTACAGTTAGATATATAATAAGTGCTAGCATGGGCATTAACTTTAGTGCACCTGGCCTCCAAAGTATCGCCAACCTTAGACTTCTCTTTAGATATTGGACCAACAATAGCGTTCCCTAAGGGGCCAACTGAGCTAACACGGGCCCAGGTAAGTTTTTCAGGATTTTACACTCTCTTGAGGATTTCAAACAATTATTACATGTTAAATAAGTACTTAAACTTAAAGAAAAAAAGTTATGGGGGAACCAAATGAAGATTCAGTTCCTTGGCATACAGTACTTTTATTGTTTGAGCTATTATGTGTTCAATGAATCTCCAAGTACATGAAATTATTATCATTACTATTATAATGTGTATAATTTGTAAAGCACAGACAAATTTCAAAGGCCTGGGTATATAAGTAAATATACCTTTTTTTTTTTTTTTTTTTTTTTTTTTTTTTAAACATTTTATTGATACAGAAAAAATAATACATTAATTTGACAACATCTAGACATGGGTAATATCCATACCATATCTAGTCAACATTCAAAGCATAATAACAGAAAAAAAAACAAAAAAAAAACAAAGCTAGAAGTCATACATATATCAACAGTATCATAAGAGAGATGCAATGAGGCAACCGTTCAAGAATATTACCTATGGATTTGTGGGATTTTTAACTAATATCAGGTATCTCTAAGATTAAGAGAAAAAAAAAACAAATCTGTATCCTACTCTCCCTCCCAAAGGGAAGCTCGAGTGGATTCTTACCATGAATTAGATTATTCTCATCTAACTCTCCTAAGTCCCTTCATCACTACTTTTATTCAGGACCCAATCCATTTTGGCAAAAGATTCCTTCTTCATCTAATGCTCATTAGGTCTTGTTCTCATTGCTAATCTGAGTGATCCAAATAGGCCCACTGACTAACCTCTTGTTAGATATCACTACTGCTCCTAAAAACTAAACTACCTAAAATCTCTACATCTAGAGTCAACGTACCTACTTCTTCGTATATATCGAGTATTTCAAAACCACTATCTATATCTATTGAGGAAACTTTTATGGTCATAAGCTCTCTAAAGTGCTCCTCATAAGGCTTGGTCCTCTTGCACTTTTAGCACAGGATGCCTAATGCTCTCTAGGTTGGCCCTAGGGGTGGAGGGTAAAGGGGGAGGGGACCACGGGAGGAGGAAGGAAGAGGAGAGAGAAAAAAAAAAAAACATATATATATCCTCTCCTTATACTTCTCGTATCTGTTCCTCTGAAAACCAGAGCCTCGGGATATTCCCCTTTTCAACTTGTTGTTGTATCCAGGTGGAATTTTTCCAATAGGTAACCACCTGTCTCTGTGTTTCCAATGGGAGGGAGCTAATATATTTCTTCCATTTATTGAAGAACCTAGGTAACTGTTTAGAGTTTATGTCTTTTATTATGTTATATTGTTCAGACACCATCTGGTGCTGTACTTCTTTTAAAAAATCATTAAATCTAGTGGTCCTTTGGCCTTGCCAATTTTTAAGAATTAGATTCCGCCCAATCAAAACAAGTAAATTGATATATCTATTGTTGGTAATAGCAAGAGTATATTTGCATAGGAAAAGGATCTGATATAGGGTCAACTTATATCTAATCCTGATATTCTCTAATTATTGTTCTTAGTTCCTTAGTATCAATTTCCAGCCCTGTATCCTGCTTCAATTTCTCAATCCAATGTCTAGCCTGTAAGTAAGCAAAAAAACTGGTCCTAGGAAGGTTAAATTGTTGAGATAGTTTCTCAAATGATTGCAACCTTAAGTATTTGCCTTCGCATATCTGGACAACATAGTTCACACCCTGTTCCGTCCAAACCTGAAATACTGAGGGGTCTAAACCGGGTGGGAAGCCCGGGTTACCCCGTAGAGGTAAGAACTCAGATTTCCGATAGTCAATTCCTATTTCACTGCATGTTTTTTGCCACGCTTGTATTATAAATTTAAATGTGATCATTTGGTCTATTGTTCCTGGAAGTCTGTTTGCAGGGTGGTGTAAAATTGCCTTTAAATTAAAAGGCTTGATTATCAACGATTTAATCTCAAAAAAGGACACCAATTCCCGCTCAGAGATCCAGTCTAGCGCAAATTTACATAAAGCTGCATAGTTATAAAATTTAACATTGGGGCATGCCATCCCTCCATAAGCTTTCGGTAATGTTAGTTTAAATATAGAAATACGTGGTTTCTTTCCTTGCCAGATAAATTGATTGAAACTCCTATTCAGAAAAGTCAAATCTTTTTTATATAATAGTAAAGGGAGATTCTGTAGAAAATATAAAAGTTTTGGGAACAAGACCACCTTGATCAACATGATTCGGGCTGTAATTGACAATGGTAAGTTGCCCCAGCTCTGAAGCTTCCTATCCAGCCCTCTAATACATGGCTTAAAATTAAGATCGTACCATAGATTGGGGTCTTTGCTCAGTGTAATACCTAAATATGTGATCTGTGTTGTTTCAGTGAAAGGATAGTTTCTCTGGTCACGGGGTTTGCGTATCCACATAATCTCTGATTTCTCATAGTTGATTTTATAACCTGAGAAGGAACTGAACATATTAAATATCTCAATGAGCCGAGGGATAGAATCAGCCGTATTGCTAAGAAAAAGTAGCAAATCGTATGCAAATAAAGAGAGAACCAGTCTATGTCCTCCGATCTGAATGCCCTGCAATACCTTTCATAGATAGATAGCCAATGGCTCGATAGATTGAAGAGAAATGGTGATAATGGGCACCCTTGACGCGTGCCACGCCTGAGAACTATTCTATTAGTAGGTCGCCCATTCACTATAATTGAAGAAGTTGGTTCTCGGTAGAGCTGTCTGATAAATTGTTGAAAGACGCCCGTTATACCAAATTTCTCCAGTGAGGTGAATAGATGATCTCATATGATGGAATCAAATGCTTTTTCAGCATCTATTGTGAGGATGGCCCGATCGGATTTGGCATGCTGTTTTTTCTTGTCCATCTTATTCCAGTAGTGGTCCAAAACTAATTGAACTTTCCGTAGGTTCTTAACTGGGTTTCTACCCGTCATAAAACCTGTCTGGTCGGGATGTATCAAAGATCCTAGGGGGGGTCTTAGTCTATTAGCTAAGATATACGTAAGAATCTTATAATCTTGGTTGAGGAGTGAAATTGGCCTGTAAGAGGTTGGAAGTTCTGGATCCTTACCTTTCTTAAGTATCAGCACTATGTTGGATGCTGCAAATAATGAAGATTGTGGTTTATTATCTACAAAATATTCATTAAATAATTTAACTAAGACTGAGGGTAATTGTACCAATAGTATTTTATAGAATTCAGCCGGCAGAGCATCTGGCCCGGGGGCTTTTCCAGATTTTAACTTTTTTATGGCACTTATTATTTCTTCCTCAGATATAGGTTCATTAAGTCTCTGAAGGTCTTCTATTCCGATTTGCGGTAAACTTAACCCTTGCCAGAACTGCTCCTTATTTAACATATTAACCTGCTTTGATGCGTATAGATGCTGAAAGGTCTGGAAAAAAGCTTCCCTTATCTCTACAGGATCCACAGCTCTATTGTTCCCAATTTTCAATGATGAGATATAGTTTTTTTGTTGTCTAATCTTAATGATTCTCGCAACATATTTAGCCGAAACGCCCTGCGTCCCTGAATAAAGAGCCTTGAGTTTTTGTTCCTCTGAAATTGACTGTTGTTTTGAGAAGAGATCGTACACTGACTTGCTACTTTTATATTTATTCCATAAATCAATGTAGGGACTGTTCAGATATTTGCGATAGCTATTTCTTAGCGTGTTGGAAAGTTGCTCCTCTCTCTTGCCCCGGATCGCCTTGGCTCTTGCTAAATACGCTTTAATCTCCCCTCGAAAAACAGCTTTTGCTGTCTCCCAGAATATTTCTGGTCTATCTAGGTAGCTTGCGTTATCAGACTGAAAATGGTACCATCTATTCTGCATCCACTTTCTAAAGTGCACGTTGTTGACCAGATATTGCGGAAAAAATAATCTATTGTTCCCTATTGAGGATTTATCGCTCAAGCCGATCTCTAATCCGATAATTGATTGATCTGAAATCACAATATCCTGAATTGCTGTCCCAATTTTCATTTTTAACATATGTTTCGCAATTAAAAAATAATCAATTTGAGAGAAAGAAGAATGTACACTTGACGCACAAGTATATTCCCGTTGATCCGGGTTTTGTACCCGCCATATATCTTGCAAAGCAAGTTTCTTGCAAAATTTTTGTAAAATAACTGCTTCCCTGGCTTTTCTTGGAGCAAATCTAGACTTAGATCTATCCAGGATATGTGAGAAAGCCATATTAAAATCGCCAGCAACCACAATATTCTTCCCAATATGTAGGAATAACTTTAAACTAATATCCTCCCAGAAATCTTTATCTATCACATTCGGTCCATACATATTACATAAAACAAAATTGCAATTATTGATTTCTATCTCAAGAATCTGAAATCTCCCATTGGTATCATTAAGGACTGAAATAATATTATAATTGAGCTGTTTATTTATTAAAATTGCCAGGCCTCTTTTAGCCTTGTCATAGGGGGTAAAAACTACCTCCCCCACCCATTTACTTTTGAGTTTTATGGCCTCCTTGGGCCTGAGGTGGGTCTCCTGTAAGAATACTAAATCAGGTTGCTGTTTCCCCAAGTGTCTGATCAGCAGTTTCCTTTTAATCGGGGATGAAACCCCTCCAATGTTCCAGGAGAGAAAATTTAATTTAACCATCTAAAATATTATGAAGGGAAGGGAAAAAAAAAAATGGGGGGGACCCCCTCCCTCTCCTCCCTCCAGCCCCCCCCCCCCCCCCCACAGGCCCATATCACTTTTCCTTTTATTATTTGTCCTATTCTTACGCCAAAAACTAATAGAACAAGGCAGAAGAACATATAAGAAGTTCATATTATTTACCTCATAATCACATAACCTATGCATACCCCTCCTTTTCTAGGGAGCCAGTCAATGTTATAATATCCCTAGATTCTGACAGTATGCTTTAATTTGTTCAATTTTAGTAAAAGTATGCGTTTCCCCATCCTTATCCAGGACAATCTTTGCTGGGTATACAAGTCTAGCCCTTAAATTAGCTCTAATTAAGTGCGAACAAAATGGGGCCATTTCCCTAGGTTTACTTTGAGTCTCATATGAAAAGTCCTGAAACAATAAAAGTTTATTAGGTCCCAACATGATATTGTTGTTTTTGCGATACAATCTTAGTATGTGGAATTTGTCCTGGAAATTCAAAAATTTAATAATCACTACCCTAGGTTTAATTGGGCCATCTAGATTCCTTCTGGGTGCTCCTATTCTGTGGGCTCTTTCTATGGGAATCCTTACATTATCAACAGTGCTCCCTACCAGTTTAGGAAGCTGGATAGATGCAAAATTTATCAAGTCATGGTATTCTGCTGTTTCTGGCAGGCCAACAACCCTAATTGTTTGATTTAATTTGTAGCCGCGGCCATTTCTTGTCTTAAGGACTCGAATTGTGGCATGACTAACTCAGAGATTTGCTGTAATAGGGAGGAGTTATCTGTACCGCTTAAGCTCATTTCATTCTGTAGGTGTATTTCTGCACTACTTTCATTGGGCTTAAGTTTTTTATCCTTTGCTTTAGGCGGCATATTAGGTGATAGTGATTTAGAGTGTGAAATATATCTTTCCATATAGGAATCAAATCTTTCAACTAAGGTAACAAATTCCCACGTTTAACTATATTATCCTCTCTGCTTTAGGAGTGTATATTGTAGTGCCAGTAGCAAGTGCCGTGTAACAAGTGCTAAAAAAAAACGAAGAAAATATAAAAAGAAAAGAAAGGAAGAAAGAGGACCAGCAGAGCACAAAAAAAAATACCTTTTTACACGCTGGTTACAAGAAGGACCAGCCACACATCAATAGTGAAATTATGTGAAATATAACAAACAAAAAAAGAAAAAACTTTTTCTACATATCATCCAGCCGCTTAAATGTAATAATATTCAACAATAAATAAATGAAATTGTGAGCGTACTAATTACAATAGTACTTTTGTGTGACAGTTTTAGTGTGAAAAAAACAAACAAAAAAAACAAAAAAAGTGTATCTACCGCTTAAATAACCTATTAAATCTTCCTATTATTGACTTTGTATCTCGCCACACTATCAAAAAACGGGAATTTTTGACCTCTATCTAATATGTAATCATAAATATAAGAATGGAGAAAGAGAAAAAAGACAAACAAACAATGGCAAGAAAAACTCTCTTTTCTTTTTTTCCTCTCCCTCTCCCTTCTCTTCTCTCTTTTTCTCCCACTCTCCCCTCCTCTCCCCCTCTCTCTTTCTCCTCCCCTTTTCCCTTTAAACCTCTAGACCAGGTCCTTACTACATGAAAAGCTTAACCTATTAAATATATCTTATCAGTAATGGCAGGTAACCTTAGTTGATCAATGTATACCTACAACAAAGCTATACCAGGCATATTATGCATGTGGATAAACAATTGACAAAGACCATTTTTTGTGATTAGAGGCTGAAGACCCATATAAAATCTGTTACAATAAATCTCTATTACGTTAACCATATCACATTCAGGTATCAAGCGCACAAGTTCACACTTATACAATATAGTCTTTGTTCAAAAGTCTAGGGTAAATAGATAGATGTGTTGATTCAAGCCTAGTTCAAATAGCATGTCTTTCCTGTAGACTGCAAGAGCTATCTCCAAGGGGGCCAGTACCTGCTGGAACTAGCACTTTTCTCCCCCCTCACTCCTCTTAATGGTTTAAGGAAATGATACTTTTGCTCTTGTTTAGGCAGTCATACACTATGTAGCTTGGTTTTGAGATTGTATCAATATTATACTTGAAAACTGGGTCACCAGCTTAAACAATGTAACAAGTACCAGCTTTTAAACACTTTGCTTAATTTGAATCTCAGCCTTCCCCAGATAAGATTAGCTTAATCAGCTGTCCTGTGATAGGAAGTCTATAGTGGGGTTTTAGATGCACTTTCCTGAGGGGTAATAAAAGTGAAGAAAAAAGTCAATCTTTCCCTTTAACCCAGAGCACTTTTAGCCTTAATTCCCAGCTCAGTGTCCAGATCTAATTTCCAGGGAGTCCCAGATTTGTAAGGTTTTGGGTTTACAATCCTTACAGACAGAGCAGATTAAAAGTCAATCTTTCCCTTTAACCCAGAGCACTTTAGCCTTAATTCCCAGCTCAGTGTCCAGACCTAATTTCCAGGGAGTCCCAGATTTGTAAGGTTATGGACTTACAATCCTTACAGTAAGAGCAGATAAACAAAGACAGACAACGAACCGGTGGTACCTGTTTTTTCCGCTGATCCTTTTTCTGCAAAATTCAGCGCCACATCAATTAGACCGGGTCCCCTTCAGCCAATTCCTATAGCGTGTTACCGGGGTTATTACGGTGTCGGGTTGCATAGGGGGGTCGTCCAGGAGCTATGTCTGCAAAGGCCACCGATCTCAAACACCTCTGCGACTGCGGCTTCCACCTCCGCCTGCTCCTATATCTCTCGCTCCCCTGTCAGCGCCACACAGATCAGCAATGGATCCAGCTGCCGTCCTGAGGTTCAGAATAGATTGAGAGGTCGTGAATCTTAAGCACCTCCAGGCTCACAGCACGAGTCAACTCGGTCGGGTCCGCCGACTCCACTCCGTCACTGAACGCCACTAGTTCAGGTACCACCAAGCGGGCAATAACCAAAGAAGTTGCTGTCTTTTTTGGTATGTGGGTTTACTGTGTTAGAATGCCCTTGGCGTCTTGACTCTGCACCTGAGTCTATCTGCTTTCAGGCTGCCGGCATCTGCTAAAGAATATCCGGGCCAGTGTGTGTCTTTTACTGGCCAAGGAATAACGCAGATGGGGTAGATCGATAGAGCCCAACTCCCTGAGCTCGGTGCTAGCGTCCCACGTTGTTGCTAGCTCCTCCCTTTCCGGCCCCAGCCAAAACAAGTAAATATACCTAATGACTCTGATTCCTGGTGGAAAAGAAATCCGGTGGGGGGAGAAAACAAATACAAAAAAGATGATGGTCCTACTACATCTGTCATTATGGGGCCGATTTAACAAAGTCTGGTGGACATGATACGCTGCATCGTATCATGTCCGCCAGACATCGCTGAATGCGGACAACATATGCTGTCGGCATTCAGCATTGCACAAGCAGTTCTAGTGACCTGCTTGTGCAATGCCGCCCCCTGCAGATTTGCGGCCAATCAGCCGCTCGCAGGGGGTGTCCCGATTGTATTCGATCGGGTTGATTGCTGTATGTCGCTCAGAGGCGGCAGATCCAGTTAAGGATCAGCGGTCTAAAGACTGCTGCTTCTTTACTCCTGTTTCCAGCAAGCCTAAAGGCTCGCGCGGAAACAGGGCGAGTTGGCCTCATTCAGGCATAGTAAATCGGCCCCTAAGGGTTAATCAAATACTTGTGCATGTAAAAAATGGAGATAAGGGAGCCATTTACCAATATTTTAGCTCTGTGTAGTAATATCAAACTAGAGGTGCAGACCCTATATAAGTATTGCAAACTATTATAAATAGGGAGAAAATAAGGAAAAGTAGTCCTTATAAAAAAATAGGGAATTAAGCACTATCATATACACATTTAAAGAGACAGAGATATAAATATCTCAAGGTATCAACCTAAGTATTAAGATAAATAGAGCTAAGTGTGGAGCCAGGTGGAAACCCAGAATAAAGATTTGACAACTAGCATGCTTGCAATGCACTCATAATTTTATTATTTACAAAAAGCAACAAAATTCTTAGTAAAGGTCATGTGACCATAAAGGTAATTTGAAACAAAATTTAATCAAAAATATGAGCTAAAAAGCTAAGTGAGACGTCTCATAGGAAAATAAAGTGGCTAAATATAATAGTGACAATGCAACACCTCTATTAGAGGACAACCCCAAAAGAAAGAGTAATATGAGGGTAATGTTGTCATAATAATATAATGAGGATCTATGCAGTTCACTTAAACATTGAGCCAGAATAATACAATCACAAGAATACTTTAGAATGCATATTTTTCAATTTGGAGTGAAATATAAACACAGGAAAAAGCTTTGCACAATCATATGCAGCATGCAACTATACCAAGTCTTAAAACACAACACCAACATCAGAGGACAGTCCCAAAGTTAAGGGTCAATACTGTCATGATATAAATATAGGATGTATGTGTTTTAAATATGGGTATTGTATAGTAAATTTTGCATAACTTCTGACAAACAGGATATTAGTAAAGCAGCAGCATTTAGCATGAACACATCACAATTTAAAGGAAGTCTTTCCAAATCTGTTGAAAACAGGCATCCACTTGTATTGCGGGAGGAAAAAATGAAGTAAGTTTCCACTGCCTGTAAAGAACAACACAGTCATAGCATGCACTCACAGCCTTTGCGATGTAAGTCAAGAACAGAATCCTTGGTAAGAAGCTGCAAATCCAGTGAATGTTCCTGTGTTGCACAAGATGCAAAACAAAGTAATAAATCACTCCACACTTGTGCATGTGTTTGGTAGATAACATTATGCTGAATGTCAGCTGGTTTTGTTAATGAGTTTTCCTATAGATAGATGATAGATAGATAGATAGATAGATAGATAGATAGATAGATAGATAGATAGATAGATAGATAGATGATAGATAGATAGATATCTCTAAATTCATAAATTACTGGCACAAAATACATCCTGAGGTACAGTTTTCCAATCCAAAGAATACCAAGAGGAATTATTTACATAAATTAAAGGAGGCAGACAAAAACATGTAAATACATCCAAGTCAAAAAGCCCTATTCATCCTTTTATGGTGCACATGATATAACAGGAAAATCCACCTAGTTTCTTAGTTTAGGGGAATCATTCAACTTTACCTTCATAGAAAATCATTTACAGGGACAGTAATACCTCTTGTAATTACAACATAGTAGGTGTTCTAGAAATAGTTTTAACTACATACACTTTATTTGCTTCCTTATTTGGAGGATCCAATCCTGGACTTGTTACTGGAGAAGACAGGGCTAGCCAATTTCATTTTGTTAACAAAAATATTATTGTTTTGTAGATTTTAATATGATCCTCCCCACCACCACTAGGGGACAGATATGTAGCAGGGTTAGGCTTGTGAAAGTACTCAGAGTTAGAAAACTAAAATTTCAGAATCAAACTACTGAAATTACAATAATAAAAGTATAGGGACAATTTATTGTAATAGTAATTAATCACTGGCTATTACAATCTTTATTGTTTCTTTAATAGTTTCTATTCCCCAGCATCGCAAGTTTGTATTATTAGAATTAGTACAATTATAAAAATGCCTAGCGACTAATGTTATTTGCTTCTTTTTCTCATTTTGAATTATAATGATTTATGCAATGAGCATTCCTAAAGCACAAGTAGACATACCTACATAATAAATAATACAAGTACTAATACAGTTTATAAAAATTTTACAGATAATGTAACCCTTATGTTTATGGACGTAACCATTTCTGTTTTTCTGTATACGTGTTGACATGATATATAGGCTTTAAAAAGTGGATATTTTTTCATTTCTTGTGAAGCAACTCCTTTTTAGACAAACGTTAAAGTTGCATTAATGTCAAAATAAATATTGTGGTTTATTTAATAAGCAATTATGGATCTGATTTTAGAATGTATCAATATTTTTTTAAAATGTGCCCTTTTCAGATAAGTCCGAGTAGAATATGAAATGTGCAAAGTCATCCCTACCATTCTTAAAAAATCCTATCAAGGCCACTTTTCCATATGTTTTCGATGTGAATATCAAAAAATTCATATTTTAAATCAGGGATAGCTTATGGGCCATATGCTGTCGTCTGCACTTGGTTTTTAACTAAGAGAGGTGCAGCAGATGATGGGCGACGTGTAAGGCAGATCAGCCTGGAATTCATTATGGATTGTAAAGAAAATATGGCAGCCAGGGAAACCAAATAGGATGGAATTGCCATAGTCAAGGTGGGAAATGATTAGAGAGTTAATTCAAATCTTATGTGTCTTTATGTGAGGAAGTGTTTAATTGTAGAGATGTTTGAAGGTAGACATCAAGTGTGACCCCATGACATCTGGCATGAGGGTTTGGAGTAATGATGTTATTATTGACAGTGTAGTGAGAGGACATACAGGAAGAAATATTATAAAGATACGCTTAGATCACGAGTGTTGCACTTACAGCAGCGCAAGTGCGGTATGTTTTTTCGTTATGCTCCCTCGGATGTCTTCAGCTTCTCTATCCTCACTAGTCCTTATGTTATTAAATAATATTTAATAACATAAGAACTGGTAAGGCTAGAGAGGCTGAAGACGCTCGAGGGAGCCTAACAAAAAAACATATCACACTTGGGCTGCAGTTAGCGCAGCATTCGTAATCTAGGTGAAAGTTAGTGACACACATTAACAAGGAATGGGATAGGTCTGGCGCAGTGAGGTCGATTTGGGTGTCATTGGCATACAAATGATACGCAAACCCGTGGGACTTTATTAAGGAACCTAAAGATGAATTATAGGTTGAGAAGAGAAGAGGACCACAAGCAGAAACTCGTGGTAAAGGAGCAGAGGATGTGCCCGAGAATATCAACATTCCACATTGTATTACGCCATTATAGATGAAGATTTTATGGTGATTTACTCAATTTCTTTTTCAATAAAGTTTGTGTCACATGTACTGGATGGAACTATTTACTGTCCTTCTTACATAGGGACCAATGATCAAAACTTTGTCAGGCCAGACATGAAGAAACAGGTTGACACATGCAGGGGCTGCGCTCAAGAAATTATCTAAAAAAAGGGTCTTTTTGCAGGATGTGTCCCACAGAAATTAAAGGGACATAAAACACAACAAAAAAATTATTTGATGATTCAGATAGAGCATATGATTTTTAACAACTTTCCAATTTGTTTCGTGCTCTTGGTATCCTTTTTGAAAATGAATCAGGAGCTGCTGATTGGTGGCTGCACATATATGCCTTATGTTATTGGCTCACCTAATACATTCAACTAGCTCTTAGTAGTGCATTGCTGCTTCTTCAACAAAAGATATCAAGAGAAAGAAGCAAATTAGATAGAACTAAATTGGAAAGTTGTTTACAATTGTATTATGTATCTGAATTTTGAAAGAAAAATGATGGGTTTCATGTTCTTTTAATGGAGCTCACTGGAATGGGAAACTACGCTCATGGGAGTGAAATTAGCAGGGTGCGCTCTATAAAAATGTAATCATGAAGCCAATACAAAGCAGGTTACTTTCATTTCAGTGTACAGTAACTTACCATCACCTTTATTTCCATATGAATATGTTTTCTCTTAGGGTAATAAGAGTTTTGATTATTTTGAGACAATCTCATCACCTTTCAGTTTGCAAGAAAAAACTGAGAGATCTGTAGTGGGAAAGTGTTTAGAGAATATGCCAGACCTAGCAGAGAAATTTCAGTTACACCCATGGAAGACTCCTGTTTAGCCCTCTCATTTTACAATAAGGAAAACAGCATTTGTATTATAAATACACATTTTACAGCATTTTGTGCATGAGCAGTTTAGTTTTATTAGGATTTCTACTGAGCACAAAATTTACTGTCATTAAATGTTTGTGTATTAGCTCCATTTATATGGATCGACTGAGGTTTAGCCCCTTCTCACTAGGAAAATGTATATAGATTAGTGATGGGCGAATGTGTTTATATTCTAATTAGAATGTTAGAACGAATGTTATTGTAGAAATTCGATTTGCATAATTGAATGTTGATAAGAACGAATATTCTTAAAAATTCTATTATCGAATGTTATTTACAGTTTTCGAATGTCACTTTGGAATTTGAATATTACATTCGAATTCGAATATTACATTTAAAAAACACAGTTGTAGACTAGAAATACTATTTCAAATTGAAATGTGACATTTGAATTTGAATGTGACATTCAAATTCGAATATTACATTTATAAAACAGAGTTGTAGACTAGAAATACTATTTCAAATTTGAATGTGACATTTGAATTCGAATGTGACATTCAAATTCAAATATTACATTTATAAAACACAGTTGTAGACTAGAAATATTATATTGAATTTGAATATTAGATTTATAAAACACAGTATTAGACTAGAAATAGTATTTTGAATTCAAATGTGACATTCAAATTTGAATATTACATTTATAAAACACAGCTGTACACTAGAAATACTATTTTGAATTAGAATGTCAAATTCAAATTCGAATATTACATTTCGAAATTGAATGGGATATAAAATACATAGCTAAACATTCTATTATTTGAACGAATATTTTCGAATGGTATTGAAATATTCAAAAATGAAAATTCGAAAATAGAATTTTAGAATGTTATATAAACATTCAAAATTCGATTTGAACGAACGAATGTATCAAAATCCGTTTTAAATTTCAAATTTTTAGAAACATTCACCCATCCCTAATATAGATAGTGGTATGTTTTAATTAAAAAAACAAATATTAAGAACATAAATAGCTGACATTTTTCTGGGAAGTCTTATATCATCGGTGAAATTAACCAATTCTAAATTAACTTCTTAGATCTGACTTTGGAAGGTTCTACAGCAGCTGGAGGTATTGGGGCATATTTAACAATGTGCGAGTGGAAATTATACAAAGTAGGGTATCATGTCTGCTGCACATCGATAAATGCCGACAGTGCTGCCCCCTGCAGATTCGTGGCCAATCGGCCGCTAGCAGGGGGTGTCAATCAAACCGATCATATTCGATCAGGTTGATTTCTGTCCGCAGCCTCAGAGCAGGCGGACAAGTTATGGAGCAGCAATCTTTAGACCGCTGCTTCATAACTTCTATTTCCCCCAAACCTGAAGGTTCGCAGGAAAAAAGGGGCATCAAACTCCATACGAAGCTTGATAAATATGTCCCATTGTGTCTAGTACATATCGTAAACCAACGGCAGGCAACACTATTTTACATGCCAAATCTGCACATCCTCCACATTTGCTGAGTGCTATACCAAAAAGTTAGTTTATTATAATTAGGAGAATTACCAATTCTGACCAAATTTACAATAGTCAGTCGTAAGTGTTAAAGACTAGACTTTTAATAAGCCCAAAGTGAAGTTAGACACAGTCTAACAACAGCTAAATCAAGAAAAAGAGCATTTTCAGGAGCCATAGTTTTCAGTACTCTGTACTCCTAATAGTACAATAAAGTTGTCTCAATCATTAAAGGGCCATAATACTCAAATGTTTAAACACTTGAAAGTGATGCAGCATAGCTGTAAAAAGCTGATTAGAAAAAAATTTCACCTGAACATCTCTATGTAAAAAAGAAAGATATTTTACTTCAAAAGTTCCTCAGTAGCCACCTCCCATTGTAAAGGATTTCTAAGCAGCATATTAGTATGTCTGTCCCGGGACAACTGAAAGGATGAGCTTCGTGCACTCTCATATTATTTCACCAATCAGGTAAAGGAAGCTTACTATGAAATCTCATGAGAGTTAAGTCAAATCTCATGAGATCACAGTAAGAGTTCATGACCTCAGCACTGCTGATGCTGATTGGCTGCTGTTCATTTCTTCATTTTTTTAATTTTTTTACCTGCAGCTGGGAGCAGCTGAGTATAACTTTTTTACACAGAACTTACTCTGCTGAGCTGAGGAGATTGTGAGGTAAAATATCTTCCTTTTTTACATAGAGATGCTCAGGTGATATTTTCCTGTCAGCTTTTTACAGTTATACTGCATCAGTTTCAAGTGATTTAGCATATGAGTATTATGTCCCTTTAAGAAACACTTGAAGCTACTAGGCAATGATACATTACTTGCTCCATTTGTAGAAAACTGCAAATCTGTATCAAGACGCCCAGATACACTGGGATCAAAACTTTCACCTTGTATGGTTAATAACAAAAAACAAAATTCAACTACTTGGCTTCAACACCATGGCAATTTCAGATGCAATAATTTTAATTGCAAAGCCTGCAAAGTGGTAGTAATAGGTAATACTTTTGCCTCAACAATTACAACTAATATGTTTCAAATACATTTTTATGCCACTTGCAGAACACAATAGGAAGTTTATCTAATTAGCTGCAACCGTTGTAATCAGCAATATGTAGGTCAAACTTTTTGCAAACTGCATGAATGGGTACGAGAGCATCTGAGAGATGTTGAAAACTTTAACGAAGATTCAGCAATTGCGAAACATTTCAGTGGCTTGCACCTCACCAGTATTCCTGATTTTGGGGTGCAAATAATTTTAATTGCAAATTGTCACCCTATAATGGGAGATAGGCATACATTTTTAACTAAAAGTGAACTATTCTGGATTCTGAAATTGGAAACTAGACATCCCAAGGGTATGAACCTTGAATGGGATATTTTATATTTCACTGATTAATGAAATATGATATATTTGCCTTATGGTATAAACTAAAAATAGAAATAGTACAAAATTAATTTTACAATCAACTTCAGCTACAAATAAAACATTAGACTGAAAATGAATAAGGATAGAATTAATAAAAAGAAATGACATAAAATTAAGGACAATAAAATTAAAACTAAATATTGTGTGTATATATAGACATATTTATAAAGGGATTCTTTTGGTATGATTATGCATTAGTATGTCATACCCTTTAATTATATTGGACTACATCAAATTCTGTGACTTTGAAAAATAACTTTCTTTACCTTTTTCAAATAATTGTGAACCTGTTTATATATATATATATATATATATATATATATATATATATATATATATATATATATATATATATATATATATATATATATATATATATATACAGTATATATATATATATATATATATATATATATATATATATATATATATATATATATATAAATAGATCATTCAGAGTTAAGGTCTTTGATGGTCAATCATTTTATTACTAAACATTATTTTTAAAGCTCTATTTTCCGTATACCACCTTTAGCCTATTTGGGGTGTTTACAATTGGATCCCTTATTGGTTCTTCTGATTGGCTAAGCCCTCTTTTAAAGAAAGGTGGTATACAATTGACTATATCCTATGATTAAGCGCCACTACAGGCGCGAAACACGTCAGAATTGTTTTCATTACTATCCGGCATGATGATGGACTTGGTATGTGCATCCTGCAAGCTCAGCCCTGATCAGATATAAACCCGGGCCTATAGATCAGCTGTACAACTTGCTTCTTCGATCTCCCTACTGCCCTGATTATTGCGCAATCTGATCCTGGCTTGGATCCTTCTTCCGGATCCAATTTGCTGCTCTTTAGCATATGTTCCCCAGCATAGCTGTGCTGTTTGTGTTCAGCTGGGTGATCACTTGTGCTTCATTCCAGACAGAAACCTCAGCAGATCTAGATGTGGTGCCTTTGCTGGGGTCACAGGCTGTTGGGTGACAAAAGCAGCTCATTTGCCATTAGCTGTGCTGATGCTACACCAGGTCCTAGCCCTATGTCCTACATATGTTCTGGGCCATAAGGCAGATGGCTCACTAGCTTGTAATTGTAGAAATATTATATGAGATTGTAAGTGGCATCTTTTAAATGAGTGACAGTAATGAGCCCATAGTGACATAAGTATTTAGAGTATGCAGAGTGCTAAGACAAACGCAGGAAGAGTTGAGAGCGAGCATGAAATAAGGAGCAGTAAGTTCTGACTAACTTTTGCTTCTCACAATACGGGGCTTGACTGGGGGCATTAAAAAGGACTTGAAATAATTAAAGGGACATTAAACACTAAATACACGCTAGATAGAATGAAGCATTCAAAGAAAAGATTAGTCCATGACTAACATGTAGATGTATTTTTTAAAGTTTCATTAGTTGTTTAAAAAGTGACAAAATAAGTGTAAAGTTTTAGTGTCTATAAAACACTGGGAGCTGCCATGTTGTAACTTATGTTACCTTCTCTGCTGTCGCCAATTAGGGTCAGTTATAAATAGGTCACTAGAGTGTGCAGCCAATGGTTGTGCGGGATTTAACAGTGTTCTGAACTTCCATTTCTAACAGGAACTGAAAAGCTCACAATTTAAGAATGGAATTACAGGCAAAGAGGACAAAATAAATAATGAAAGTATATTGCAGAGTGGTTTTATTATATACAATTTATCATTTTATATTACCATCTCAAAGTGTTTAATGTCCCTTTAAAATATTTTTATATATATACTCTAATGGTGAAAATGATCAGTATAAAACATAATAATTTGTTGAATGGATTAAAAGATAATTTTAGTGTACACTGTCCCTTTAACACCAGCAAAAGGGTTAAAGATAAATTTAGCTCCAGAGCAGCAATGCACTACTGAGAGCTAGCTGAATACATCTGGGGAGCCAATCACAACAGGCAGATACGCGTAGCCACCCACCAATCACCAGATAGCTCCCAGTAGTGCATTGCTGCTCCTGAGCATACTTGGGTATGTTTTTCAATAAAGGATACCAAAGGAAAAAGTAAATTTGATAATAAAAGTGAATTTGAAAGTAATTTAAAATTCCACACTATGGGCCAAATACGAGTGGAGCGCATTCGCCTGTTCTCCCCCTTATCTATCGCCATCCTGGACCCACCTCCCAATTCCTTGACATCTTTGCTGCCTGGCTTCCTCACTTTCTCTCTACAAATACACCTACCCTAATTCTGGGGGACTTCAACATCCCCATTGATAACCAATCTGCCCTTGCTACCTTTAAACTTCTCTAACTCACTAACTCCCACCCTATTCTCTACTCACTGAAGTGGACACTCTATTGATCTGGTATTCTCCTATCTCTGATTTCACCTGTCACCTATTTCCCATCTCAGACCACCATCTGCTAACCTTTAATCTTAATATACAGGCTAAACCGAATTCTCCCACTTGCCCCGCACATGTAGAAATCTGCATACTGTGGATCCTCTCCAACTTCCCAACCTTATTTAAAAACACCACCCGACACTTCCACGATATCCTGCCCTGACCTTGCTACAACCCACTATAACAATTCTCTCTCCTCTGCACTTGACACTCTTGCTACTCCCCAAATACACAAAGCCCCATATAGTCACCTACAAAAATGTTTCCACGCTGCTGAACATGCCTCAAGGAAATCCCACTCTGAACCTGATTTCATCCACTATAAGTTCATTATTTATTCTTACACCTCTGCCCTTCACTTAGCTAAGCAAACCTACTTCTCTTCTCTTATATATACTCACTCATCAAACCCTAAAGGACTCTTCTCCATTTTCAACTCTCTCCTCTACCCACCTGCACCACCCCCTTCATCTGCATTTAGTGCTCAAGACCTGGCTGACTACTTTTTCAATAAAACACTCACCATCTGAAGCAACATCCCAACACAAGCCTGCAATCTCCCAACTTTGCCCCAGTCACCCCCTCTGCCACTCTCTGCTCCCTCCCCCAACCACTGAGAGTGATGTGGTTTCCTTACTGTCTTCCAAACACTTTACTACCTGCCACTTGAGCCTATTCCTTCACATCTAATACCTTCTTTCTCTTCCACCCTCACTCCATCTCTTACTCACATATTCATCCTATCCCTTTCTACAGGTTCAGTCCCATATTCCTTCAAACATGCAAAGGTCACCTCCATCCTCAAAAAACCCTCCCTCAACCTTATCTCTCCTGCAAACTAGCGCCCCATATCACTGCTTCCACTAGCTTCAAAAGTCCTTGAAAAACTAGTTTTCGATCGCCTAACCCACTTCCTGTCCTCCAACTCATTGCTTGATGCCCTGCAATCTGGCTTCTGTCCCCAACACTCAATTGAGACTGCCCTCACCAAGGTTACTAACAATCTCCTTTCTGCTTAAAACAACGGCCACTAATCTATACTCATCTTACTCAACCTCTCTGCTGCCTTTGATACTGTTGACCATCCCCTCCTCCTACAGACTCTCAGCTCTCTTGGGCTCTGTGACACTGCCTTCTCCTGGATTCACTCTTATCTCTCTAACAGATCCTTATCTGTCTCTTTTGCTGGTGACTCCTCCTCTCCATTGCCTCTGTCTATTGAAGTACCTCAAGGCTCTGTTCTGGGTCCTCTACTTTTCTCTATTTACACTTCTTCACTGGGTAAACTTATCAACAGCTATGGCTTTAACTATCACCTCTATGCTGATGATACCCAGATCTACCTATCCAACACTGCACTCTCTCCTTCTGTCAATTCTCACATCAGTGACTGCTTATCTGGAATTTCCTCCTGGATAGCCTCTCACCACCTAAAAATAAACATGTCCAAGACTGAACTACTTCTAATCCCCCTCTCTAAGTCTACTCCAGTTTCTAATTTTTCTATCACTGTTGGCGGCACCACTATCTCCCAATCACCCCAAGTTCGCTGCCTTGGAGTCACACTGGACTCAAACCTGTCCTTCATTCCCCACATCCAATTGCTCTGTTTATCCTGCCACAACCATCTAAGCAATATCTCCAAATTCGTCCGTTTCTGAGCGCTGAAACTACTAAACAGATAATCCACTCCCTGGTAATTTCCCAACTTGACTACTGTAATAACCTACTAACTGGCCTCCCTCTCTCCCACCTCTCCCACCTCTCCCCCTTCAATGCATCCTAAATGCTTCTGCCAGGCTAATACACCTCTCCCGACGCTCTGTATCTGCTGCGCCACTCTGTGAGTCCCTTCACTGGCTCCCCATTCACAGCAGAATTAAATTCAAAATTCTCAACATGACCTACAAAGCTCTCACCAATGCTTCCCCACCTTACCTGTCCTCCCTCACCAACAAATATACTCCAGCCCGCCCCCTAAGATCCAACAATGACCTGCTCCTTGCCTCCTCTACCATCATCTCCTCCCATGCTAGACTACAGGACTCGTGCGGCACCAACCTTCTGGAATGCAATTCATCAAGCTGTCAGACTTTCCCCTAACCAGTCCTCCTTTAAATGCTCCCTAAAGACCTTTTTGTTCAGGGAAGTTTATTACCCGACTCATTAACAAATGAATTTAACTTAACCAACAGTTGCCCTCATCTAACTACTCACTAACATCATTCTCACCTTTGCAGTCCCCACCTCCTGTTTCCCATCCACCTACCCATCTAGATTGTAAGTTCCCACGGGAATAGGGCCCTCAATTGCCCCTGTATTTGTCTGTAAAATGTTGTCTTATATTGTATTGTTTCATCGTTGTACTTATATTTTTGTACCGATGGACAACGCTGCGGAATCTGTTGGCGCTTTATAAATAACGCTCGAGCGTTAACTGCGCTAGAAGTAAGCGTTTTGGGCACGTCGGGTTAGCACTCATATTATAAGTTGAAAGCAAAAGGCCAAACTTACAATATCACACACGTGATAACCTGTTCCCTCAGTCAATGGAGAAGAAAAAGTGGAAAAAAACACCCCACTCTTGCGCTAACCACCGAACGCAAATTCTCAAGTGCACTAGCCCGACATTAAAATAGGAATATTTCCCATTCCAATGTTCTTCCCATAGCGGAATATGTTCTATTTATTCATAAATATAAAATTTTATATATCTGATGATATTTTGATACAATATATATCTATACCTATATATATACAGGGAGTGCAGAATTATTAGGCAAATGAGTATTTTGACCACATCATCCTCTTTATGCATGTTGTCTTACTCCAAGCTGTATAGGCTCGAAAGCCTACTACCAATTAAGCATATTAGGTGATGTGCATCTCTGTAATGAGAAGGGGTGTGGTCTAATGACATCAACACCCTATATCAGGTGAGCATAATTATTAGGCAACTTCCTTTCCTTTGGCAAACTGGGTCAAAAGAAGGACTTGACAGGCTCAGAAAAGTCAAAAATAGTGAGATATCTTGCAGAGGGATGCAGCACTCTTAAAATTGCAAAGCTTCTGAAGCGTGATCATCGAACAATCAAGTGTTTCATTCAAAATAGTCAACAGGGTCGCAAGAAGCGTGTGGAAAAACCAAGGCGCAAAATAACTGCCCATGAACTGAGAAAAGTCAAGCGTGCAGCTGCCAAGATGCCACTTGCCACCAGTTTGGCCATATTTCAGAGCTGCAACATCACTGGAGTGCCCAAAAGCACAAGGTGTGCAATACTCAGAGACATGGCCAAGTTAAGAAAGGCTGAAAGACGACCACCACTGAACAAGACACACAAGCTGAAACGTCAAGACTGGGCCAAGAAATATCTCAAGACTGATTTTTCTAAGGTTTTATGGACTGATGAAATGAGAGTGAGTCTTGATGGGCCAGATGGATGGGCCCGTGGCTGGATTGGTAAAGGGCAGAGAGCACCAGTCCGACTCAGACGCCAGCAAGGTGGAGGTGGAGTACTGGTTTGGGCTGGTATCATCAAAGATGAGCTTGTGGGGCCTTTTCGGGTTGAGGATGGAGTCAAGCTCAACTCCCAGTCCTACTGCCAGTTTCTGGAAGACACCTTCTTCAAGCAGTGGTACAGGAAGAAGTCTGCATCCTTCAAGAAAAACATGATTTTCATGCAGGACAATGCTCCATCACACACGTCCAAGTACTCCACAGCGTGGCTGGTAAGAAAGGGTATAAAAGAAGAAAATCTAATGACATGGCCTCCTTGTTCACCTGATCTGAACCCCATTGAGAACCTGTGGTCCATCATCAAATGTGAGATTTACAAGGAGGGAAAACAGTACACCTCTTTGAACAGTGTCTGGGAGGCTGTGGTTGCTGCTGCACGCAATGTTGATGGTGAACAGATCAAAACACTGACAGAATCCATGGATGGCAGGCTTTTGAGTGTCCTTGCAAAGAAAGGTGGCTATATTGGTCACTGATTTGTTTTTGTTTTGTTTTTGAATGTCAGAAATGTATATTTGTGAATGTTGAGATGTTATATTGGTTTCACTGGTAAAAATAAATAATTGAAATGGGTATATATTTGTTTTTTGTTAAGTTGCCTAATAATTATGCACAGTAATAGTCACCTGCACACACAGATATCCCCCTAAAATAGCTAAAACTAAAAACAAACTAAAAACTACTTCCAAAAATATTCAGCTTTGATATTAATGAGTTTTTTGGGTTCATTGAGAACATGGTTGTTGTTCAATAATAAAATTAATCCTCAAAAATACAACTTGCCTAATAATTCTGCACTCCCTGTATATATATATATATATATATATATATATATATATATATATATATATATATATATATATACAGTATATATAAATACATACATATACATATTTAGACATGTATATGTATATATTTCTATGTTAAAGCCCTTTGCCTGCCTTTTTTTTCTAACACCTGAGATCTCATATCTTTGAGCCCATATAGCTTTTTAGTGCCATTATTTTCTTGAATCATTTTTATTATATGGTTTTATTATGAGTGTAACTCTACTTTATAATGTATTTTTATGTGTTTTGTGACACTTTTTTGTTCAGGAAACAGATAACCAGGGCTCTGAATTTGCGGTAAACATTCTAGTGTAAATCGTGATTGTGCTCATGAGTTCGCATTTACTTTCAACTTGTAATACAAGTGCAATTTAACTTGCGGGCAAATGAATGCAAAAACCTGATATTGCTCGTGCATAAACAATAGAGGTCCTCCACTCTTAATCTGGCCCTGTGTGTCTAACTTTCATAAGAATAAATATAATACAGGTCAAAATATTTGTAAAAACTTTAATGTCATCAATAATTTTGAATTTTATACCCATTTAAAGGAAAAGTTAACTATCACACTCCGCTAATCAGATTTAAAAATAAAACATAAAATTAGTGTGAGTTTCATTCATCATTTTTCTAACATCATTATTATTAAATCTAAAAAATACCCTTTACAACGCTCGGTTCTATAGCCGTAACTCTGCCTGGCTATTATTTCTTTTTCTTTTTTCGAATGACGAATACAGTTTTTTGCATTTTATTGGTCCCCCACTGGCGTCCCAACAGACTAGATTAACGCCTACAATGCTATTTCCGCATGCGTGTCTCATGTATTTTTCGGTCGCAATATATGCACATTCATGAGACACGCATGCACATTCTCGGTATTGAAGATATTTCAATTGACGTCACTGCAGCGCAAAACAATCGATCGGCCCAAGATTTTTCCAAAAGTATATCAGGTAAAGTGGGTTTTAAAATGCCACCACTATCACTAAGTTAGTAGAACTAGTACTATTGCCTCCTGTGACTTGTTGCGCTTTCTAGTACAGGGCAAGACTTTGTAGCGTATCAGTGACAACAAGAAATAGTAAATACAATTAGTTTTCAGATTACAGGACATTTACACCTTTGCACCACTTGTTTCATTTACACATAGCACGAGAACGCGCACGAATGTACACGTAAGAGTGGGTGGCACCGGTCTTACACGTAGAGGAGATAAATCAGGAAATGATCCGGTGGGCGGAGGAACTACGGACAAAGGTATAAAATTGACAATATAAATAAATACTAAATTATAATGGGTTGTTTTTTTTTTAAAAAGATAGAGACTAAATTAATCTAATGAACATTAATGGATTATTGTGGAGGCTCTAAATTTACTTTCACTTTAAGAATGACAGAATTAAAACTAACATTTTCCTTTGCAGACCTTGATCCCAGAAGTGTATTACTGACTCGTCTTCAGTTCTGCATCATATGACCATGGAGTATATTCTATTATTACTACGTTTAGAATTGGTCTGTAAATATTTATTTTGGTGTTTATCATATTATTTTTATAGCTTCATCTTTTATATGTTTCCACTTGTATTTTGTCCGCTTTGTTTAGTTAGTATAAACCTTTCAATTGGCTTTTTATGGCCCACACTGCTGCGTCTGCTTTTTAAAGCACAAATAGTATTTGTATATTAGAATGTTATGGTTACTGATACCCATATGGCTTTTGTTACCACAATAAGTCATTGTTATATCACATGCTGTTTGATGAGCACATGAATTGTGTATTGCCAGATAAATGCAGTGATTTTTACCATACATTTGAATTTCTTTACACTAAAATAAATAGGGGTACCTATTCTTTAGTGAGACACGGTGGATTATAGTTTGTGGTGTTTGTCAGTGTTATCACTTATGCATATGCTAACTATAAGAAAATGTGAGCAAAATTGATCTTATGTTTAAAGTGAATGTAAAGTTTCATGAATTAGTGCCTGGTTTTTCAAAATACTATTTAAAAACAGGAGCACTTTTATTCATGAAAGTTTACATTGCAGCATATTTTTACAAAAACTTACCTTTCTCTTCAGCAAAGCCGGATCGGCGATCCCCGCCCGCAGCTCCTCTGTACCTACGTCAGCAATGATGAAACCGGCGTCCTCCAATCATGGCTTCCCCCCCAGAGCATCCATCTTGTGAGGTCACGCCGTGATTGGAGGAAGCCGGTTTCATCATTGCTGTGCAAGTACAGCATGAGAAGCGTGCAGGGAATCGCTGCGTCGCTGAAGAGAAAAGTATTTGTAAATGAAAGTTCCCCTGTTTTTAATAGTATTTTTAAAAAACGGGCACTAATTCATGAAAGTTTACATTCACTTTAACATAGGAAATATTCTTCTGCTGATTTACCCTTTTTAAATTGAGGACATTGTACTGGAGCAAAACACATTTTTTTACATTTCTTTTAAAGGGACACTGAACCCAAATGTTTTCTTTCGTGATTCAGATAGAGCATGCAATTTTAAGCAACTTTTTAATTTACTCCTGTTATCTATTTTTCTTAGTTCTCTTGCTATCTTTATTTGAAAAAGAAGGCATCTAAGCTTTTTTCTTGGTTCAGAACTCTGGATAGCATTTTTTTATTGGTGGATGAATTTATACACCAATCAGCAAGGACAACCCGAGTTGTTCACCAAAAATGGGCCGGCATCTAAACTTACATTCTTGCATTTCAAATAAAGATACCAAGAGAATGAATATAATTTGATAATAGGAGTAAATTAGAAAGTTGCTTAAAATGTCATGCTCTACCTGAATCACAAAAGAAAAAATATGGGTTCAGTGTCCCTTTAAGCTTAGTCTTTACTATCACTACTGGTTGAGAGGCAAATGGGAAATCACACAATAGTCTTATGATCTACTAGCACTTACAGACTTACTGGCAGATCTACTTCTACCTTTTGAGCACAACCTGATTTCAAAGGATGCTGAAGTCAGAATGTACAGTTTTATTAAATTGTAAAGATCTCTGTTAACCATTTCTTTGCATACAGGTATATCATATGGCTTTACATTGGTTAAATGTGCTATGCGCAGACATGCATTAGTAGTCAGTGTGATTGGCTGCTGCAGAATGTGCATGCCCTGCAATACAGTCAAATGCATAAGATAATATCTGCTGTAATAACATTTGTGTAAAGAAAAATAACTAAGGTCATTTTAGAGGACTTTAAATTTAGCTTTGAAAGTTTGTGTATTATGTGCTTTTGAGAGATTAGGGGATTTTGTTGTACAATTAATGAATGAATAAATAAATAACAAAACACATGAAAATGCTATGGAAATAAAGTATTTATGTTATATTTAATACAGAGGACCTGAAGATCAAAAAGTCGCCAAAATGGAGAGAGATCACGCAAAATCTTTAGGGGCTTTATTGAGCATTACATTCTAATGCATGTGTCTTTTCTCTTTTCACATCCAAAACCTGCATTGAGAGCTAAACAGCTCTTAAAAAGTAAATTTTGCCTTTCTAAAATTCTTTGAGGGACCTTGTAGTAATGATGAGACTTCGTAGATCATCTCCCCATAGTGGAGAACTTTAGATCATTGGGCTTTAATACTTTGGAAACAAATGCTTATTATTGAAAATAAGGTTTTGTGGCAGAATTAAAGGGATATGGTGCAGGACTGGGGTCAAAGGTGTGTGTGTATACAAATAAATGTGAGTGCAGGTGTGTGTGTATGTACAGTAGTGATGTCGCGAACCTAAAATTTTGCGTTTGCGAACGGCGAACGTGAACTTCCGCAAAAGTTCGCGAACCGGCGAACCCGGCGAACCGCCATAGACTTCAATAGGCAGGCGAATTTTAAAACCCACAGGGACTCTTTCTGGCCACAAAAGTGATGGAAAAGTTGTTTCAAGGGGACTAACACCTGGACTGTGGTATGCCGGAGGGGGATCCATGGCAAAACTCCCATGGAAAATTACATAGTTGATGCAGAGTCTGGTTTTAATCCATAAAGGGCATAAATCACCTAACATTCCTAAATTGTTTGGAATAATGTGCTTTAAAACATCAGGTATGATGTTGTATCATTCAGGTAGTGTAAGGTTTTTTTTTTTTTTTAAATGTACACTACTGCTTTAGCAGATATGACTTGCACTGGTGTGACACTGTGCCCTGGCAGGACCTGGAGAGCACACGTGTGAGGGAAACTGACTGCTATTATTTCACAATAAAAAAGGTGTTTTTTTTAAATGTATGTACACTACTGTTTTAGCAGATATGAGTTGCACTGGTGTGACACTGTGCCCTGGCAGGACCTGGAACGCACACGTGTGAAGGAAACTGACTGCTATTATTTCACAGTAAAAAAAGGTTTTTGTTTTTTTTAAATATACACTACTGTTTTAGCAGATATGACTTGCACTGGTGTCACACTGTGCCCTGGCAGGACCTGAAACGCACACGTGTGAAGGAAACTGACTGCTATTATTTCAAATTAAAAAAAGGTTGTTTTTTTTTTTTTTAAATGTACACTACTTTTTTAGCAGATATGACTTGCACTGGTGTCACACTGTGCTCTGGCAGGACCTCAAACGCACATGTGTGAAGGAAAATGACTGCTATTATTTCAAATTAAAAAAAGTGTTTTGTTTTTTTTAAATGTACACTACTGTTACACCAGATATGAGTGGTGGCACTGGGCAAGTGGGCACAGTATACGCTGTGAGCCTGAGCTGGCAGGTAGGCTGCAATTAGATTACACAGGGAAAAAAAAAAAAAAAGCAGACTGATGTTCTAGCCCTAAAAAGGGCTTTTTGGGGTGCTGTCCTTACAGCAGAGATCAGATGAGTCCTTCAGGACTGTAGTGGACACTGAATACACTAGCCTAGCTATCGATTTCCCTATTAAATCAGCAGCAGCTACACTGTCCCTCCTCTCACTAAGAATGCAGGCTCCGAATGAATCTAAAATGGATGCTGTCCAGGAGGTGGGAGGGTCTGGGAGGGAGTGTCTGCTGCTGATTGGCTGGAATGTGTCTTGTGACTGTGAGCTACAGGGTCAAAGTTTACTCAATGATGACGAATAGGGGGCGAATTGAACATCGCATATGTTCGCCGTCCGCTGCGAACGTGAACATGCTATGTTCGCTGCTAACTATTCACAGCAGAACTGTTCGCGACATCACTAATGTACAGTACTGTGCAAAAGTCATAGGCCACCATAAGGTTTGTTATTTTGGAAATGGTATAATGACAATGTATAATTATTTCCCAGTCTCTTTATTAGAATACAACCAGAAATTACAGGATATTTGTATGCAGTATTAAAAAAAACAGAACAAAAAAACAGAAAAAAATCTTCTATAGGCTAAATGGCTAAGTATTTAGTGTGACCTGACCTCCCCTTACACTTGAGAAATAGCAGAAACCTGACTCTCACAAACCAAAATGGAATGGAACCCTAATTAATGTCATTGCTAACACCTGTGTTTGTTACTATTTCATGTCAAAATGACTGCTGGGAAAAAGGTCTATTACACCAGGTTTGTGGAAGAAATGCTTGAGCATTGCATACACATGTGGTATGATTTCATACCCCCCAACTGTCCCGATTTTCCCGGGACAGTCCCGATTTTAGGGGTCTGTCCCTCTGTCCCGAGTTGCTAGCCATCTGTCCCGATTTGCCCCAGGCATTAAAAAAAAAAAAAAAAAAAAAAAAAAAATTTTTTATTTATTTTTTTTAAATTCTGTTGGGCCCATACTAAGAAGCAGCTGACTTTGCTCTTACAGGGTTAGATACCTGTTTCCCTGTGGAAAAGGAATGGTGTGTGGGTTAAGCAGGAGTAAGAAGGCTGTATACACTCTGACCACGGGTAATGGTGACCTCTCTAACCTACCTCTGGTAGTGATGATGTCTAACCCCTGGGGATAATACTAGCATGCCTTCAGTTTTATACAATGAGCAGTGCTAATACCAGGGTAACGAACAGTGGCAGCCGCAGACTGCCAGCTAATGTGCTTGCCAACCCCAGGACCCCATACAATGAATGTAGTGCGTGTGTCTATCTATATCCATAACTGTGTGTGTGTATCTGTATGTATAAGTGTATGCTATGTAGTGTGTGTGTATCTGCATGTATAATTGTATGCTATGTAGCGTGTGTGTATCTGCATGTGTAAGTGTATGCTATGTAGTGTGTGTATCGGCATGTGTAAGTGTATGCTATGTAGTGTGTGTGTATCTGCATGTATAAGTGTATGCTATGTAGTGTGTGTGTATGTATCTGCATGTATAAATGTATGCTATGTAATGTGTGTGTATGTATCTGCATGTATAAGTGTATGCTATGTAGTGTGTGTGTGTGTATCTGTATGTATAAGTGTATGCTATGTAGTGTGTGTGTATCTGCATGTATAAGTGTATGCTATGTAGTGTGTGTGTATCTGCATGTGTAAGTGTATGCTATGTAGTGTGTGTGTATCTGCATGTGTAAGTATATGCTATGTAGTGTGTGTGTATCTGCATGTATAAGTGTATGCTATGTAGTGTGTGTGTATCTGCATGTGTAAGTGTATGCTATATAGTGTGTGTGTATCTGCATGTGTAAGCGTATGCTATGTAGTGTGTGTGTATCTGCATGTGTAAGTGTATGGTATGTATAAGTGTATGCTATGTAGTGTGTGTGTATCTGCATGTGTAAGTGTATGCAATGTAGTGTGTGTGTATCTGCCTGTATAAATGTACGCTATGTAGTGTGTGTGTGTATCTGCATGTGTAAGTGTATGGTATGTAGTGTGTGTGTATCTGCACGTGTAAGTGTATGCTATGTAGTGTGTGTGTATCTGCATGAATAAGTGTATGCTATGTAGTGTGTGTGTATCTGCATGTGTAAGTGTATGCTATGTAGTGTGCTACTGTGCATTTTTGCTGACTTTAAAGGTCAGAATCTAGAATATTAATGGGGAATGCAGAGAGCAGTTTTAAAGAATTTATTATTAAATGTCCAATTAAGATAAAAATATTTAGCAATGTCTTTGCAAAGGCTAATTAAATACATAGCTCACATAGCCATACCAGTGGTTTGAGCTTGTGACTGATTTGCTGCCTAAGTGTATTAAAATCTATGACTTTATTTAGAATTTTATTTATATTACTTGGTCTTATGATTTTTTAAGCCCCGCCCACCACATTTCAATTTTTTGCGGGGGGGGGGTGTCCCTCTTTTGAATTTTGAAATGTTGGGAGGTATGTGATTTTAATTAATTGGAAGCTTGCTAACAAATTGGATACTCAAGATGTGGTATTCAAGCTGTTATAAAGAAATTTGAAGAATCAGGAGAGGTAAAGGACAAAAAAAGACTGGAAGGGCAAGAACATTTTCAAAATCTGATGAGAAGTATCTCAGTATGTCTTATTTTTGAAGATCGGAAGAAGTCTAGCAAGGACCTGGCTCAGCATCTGTCAGCTTCATTGGTACGTCAAGCTGACCCTTCTACAGTCCAGAGAAGCTTAAACAGGAATGGTCTTTGTGGAAAGGTAGCAGCTAAGAAACCACTTTTTCGGAAAGGGAACTGGGTGAAAAGGCTAAGCTATGTTAAAGCTCACAAAGATTGGAATGAAGATCAGTGGAAAAGAGTATTATGGAGTGACCAATACAAGTTTGAAATTTTCGGGTCAAATCGTCGAAAATATGTGAGAAGAAAAGTTAAACAGAGGGAGAAAGAGTTCTTGCAACCTTCAGTAAAACATGGTGAAGGGTCTGTTCTTTTTTGGGGACTAGAGCAAAACTACGTAATTCTCTGTCTCTCGGTCTTTCTGTCTCTCCATATCTCTCGCTCTCGCTCTCGATCTCTCTATTTCTGTTGGTGATATTGTCGGAATTGATCATGAATGCTGAAAAGTACAGACAAGTTTTAATTCATCATGCCATTCCTTCTGGAAAGCACCTCATTGGAAATTGTTTTATTTTTCAGCACGATAACAATCCCAAGCACACTGCTAATGCAGTGAAATCATATTTAGAGAGCAAAATAGCTGATAAAACAATGACAGTTATGGACTGGCCTCCACAGAGTCCAGACCTGAATATTGTGTATTTATAAATAGATATTCCTATATACATCTGTATATACTGTACCTATACCTATATATAATCATATATATGTATATATTTATGCAAAAAACTTTAGATAAATGTAGAAATATGTATTTATGAATAGGTAGAACATATGCTGCTATGTGAAGAACCTTTGAATGTGAAATATTCATATTTTCATGTTGGGTTGAAAAAACTTGAGAATTTGCAATCGTGTTTACACAAGAGTAGGGTATTAGATTTTTCCACTTTCTTTCCTCCATTGACTTCAATGGGGGAATAGGTTATCGACGATGCAATATTCTAAGTTCAGCTTTTTACGCGCGTCAGGTTAGCACACGATCAAAAACAGTTTACTTTCAACTTGTAAGAGGAGCGCTACCCGGTGCACACAAAAAGCTTACTTCTAGCGGACTGAACGCTATTTAAATAATGCTCCACTGGCCTTTAATCATTTCATGCAATTTTTTCTGTCAGCATTTTATATAAGTGAAGGACTAATGAGGGGTGCCCCAAAATAAAAGGGTTACGATGGTATCTATTTTATATCAGCATACTAAGTGCATGCATGGCGTGTTCATAAAATATCTGCAGAGCATGGCCACAAGTGTTTTAGGGTTATGCCTGAGAGTCTGACAGGTATACACAGCCAAGCAACAAAGACATACACTTCGCTTAAGTTTTTTTTTATTTATAATGGATGCATAATGAGCTTTTTTTGTTTGTTTCATGATGGTGTATATAATAATGCAATAAAAATAATTTGATAATTATGCATTTTATGTTACATGGGAAAACAAATAAATACATTTTCTGAATATATCTATGTTACTTACATAAATATAATATTCATTTAATTAAACACGCTTTGTTTCTGAATACCTAACATTCTCTGTATTATTACTTATGAATACTGCTATATAATTTCCCATAGCTCAGCAGCACTGGGTGACAAGCACACACAATAGTACTTGCATCATGCAATTCTCTGGGTAATTGTGAAGCTTTTTCATAAACTTCCAGCTTAGTAAACATATACAGAAGCATAAACCATTACATCATTATGTGCATCATAGTAACATACTTACAGTTTATACAAATGTATTCCAAATGTGCACCGGAACTTTTTATCTTCTAATGTTTGATGTATGTTTGGCTGAATGATTACATTATTTTAATTGCTATACTTTTCAGCACAGAAATCCCATTCCCTCCCCAGCTATCAGAACAAATTACAAAAGCAGGCTTCCTCTTTCATTTCATGCACGGAATGTTTGGGTTTACCATTTTGCCCTACACTAATTTAAAACAGAAATTAAACGTCTTCAAATTATTTTATTTTTCATACTAGGCAATAAGCCTATGTTTTAAAAAAATACAAACCCCCAAGCTAATTTTTACTAAAAAATAAAAAATGTAAAATTACATAAAAAAATAAACAAAGCTATCCAAAATAAAAAATGTAAACCTAAACTAATACCCCTATAAAAATAAAAAATCTCCCCCAAAATAAAAACACCCCCTAATCTAATACTAAACTACCAATAGTCCTTAAAACTGCCTTTGTAGGGCATTGCCCTAGGTTAAACAGCTCTTTTACTTTACAAAATGACCAATTACCCCCTAACAGTAAACCCCCCCACTCAACCAACCCCCCCAAAATAAAAAAACCTAACACTAAATTTGTATGGAAAAGGGCATTCAGCTCTTTTACTGCCCTTAAAAGGGCAATCAGCTCTTTTAAAGCCCATTAAATCCCTAAACTTAAAAATAAAATAAAATAAAATAAAAATCCTAAGACTAAGCCCCAAATAGGTACTCACCATTCCTGTTGTCCGGCGGAGAAGGTCTTCTTCCAGGCGGCTCCATGATCTTCTATCTTCATCCTGTGCGCAGAGCTGAGGTGAGGAGCTGTTTTCCCCCGATGCACGGATCCAGGACAGCAGTCTTCAGCGGCGGTCTTCAGCAGCGGAGATCTTCAGTGCAGTGGAGGCTCCTCTTCATCCGATCTCCGGCGTACACTAAAAATTGAATGAAAGGTACCGCAATCAATTTGGGGTACCTTGCATTCCTATTGGCTGAAATTTTTAACTCAGCCAATAGGATTAGAGCTACTGAAATCCTATTGGCTGTTCACATCAGCTAATAAGATTTCAGTAGCTCTCATCCTATTGGCTGATTTCAAAATTTCAGCCAATAGGAATGCAAGGTACCCCAAAAAATATGTGGTACCTTGCATTCAATCTTCAGTGTGCGACGGACGATTGCATGAAGGGGAGCCTCCACACTGCAGAAGACCACCGCTGAGAACCGCCGCTGAGGATCCGCCCTTTTATTTTGTTTTTATTTTGGGGGGGCGTTTTTATTTTCATAGGGATTAGGTTTCATTTTTTTTATTTTTGATAATTTTGTTTATTTTTTCTGTAATGTTAGACTTTTTTATTTTTTGTAATGTTAGATACATTTTTTGTAATTTAATGTTAGGATTTTTTATTTTAAGTGTAATTTAGTATTAATTGAGGTTAATTTAGGGGGTGTTAGGTTAGGGGGCTTAGTAATTACATTAGTTATTTGCGTTGTGGGGGGTTGGCGGTTTAGGAGTTATTAGGTTAATTAGATTTATTGCTATGTGGGGGGTTGGCGGTTTAGGGGTTAATAGGTTAATTAGGTTTATTGCAATGTGGGGGTTTGTCAGTATAGGGGTTAATAGTATAATTAGTTAGTTGGCGTTGTAGGGTTTGGCGGTTTAGGGGTTAATATTGTAATTTATTTAGTTGGTTTTGTGGGGTTTGGCGGTGTAAGGGTTAGGTAGTTTCTGTTGTGGATGTTTAGCGATTTAAGGGTTAATTTTTTTTGTTAATACTTAGTACCAGTGGTTATGTTTATTTATTTTTTTAATACTTCATGCGGGCAGTTAGTTTTTTTTTTTTTATACTTTGTGCGGGTGGTTAGTTGTTGTTTTTTAATACTTCGTGCAGGCGTTTTATTTATTTTTATTTCTTGTGGGCGGTTACGTTTTTTTTGTTATTTCATGCGGGAAATTGCGTGTTTTCTATTTTTATAAGGCTTTGTTAGCCTACGCTGCATCCAGGTGGATTCTTTTGGCTGTCTCACGCTGCCTACATTCATTGAGGATGCTTGCGCAACTGGCGATGGACGCATTACAAACGCAATTATATTATAGATAACATAAAAATAACACATGCTGCTTTTTTGACCCTGGTTAAAGGGTAAAAGTTTTTTACCCTAACAAGGCAAATCTTTATCAGTAAGATATAGGACATTGGAACTGATGTGCTTATAGGAGTAAGTCATTTGAGAAAGCACTTCCTTACAGAAAGAGTGATTGATTTATGGAATAAACTTCCTCAAGAGGTAGTAATGACAAACACTGTGGGGGACTTTAAAAATGCCTGGGACAAGCATAAGGCTATCCTACGAATTAGATAAGTTTATACTGTTAGGTAATATCGGGCAGACTTGCTGGGCCTATGGCTCTTATCTGTTGTCAATATCTTTGTTTCTATGTTAGGTTTAGCAGGGCAGCTTGCCACCAACAATGTATATATAATTTGAAGGATTGATCAGGACAGTGAAGGATTTAATGGGATTTTCCACATATGCATGATCACTTACATATTATGAATTAAAAGGTTTATATTATGCACTTGTTGTTTAGTTTAAACTGAAAAATACACTAGATATACTCTGTTCAGCACAGTTGCTTCTTCTGCCCAAATTGTTGATGAAAAAATGTAAATGTGATTTTATTTGTAGATCTCAGGATTCACGTTTGCAGGAGAGGTTTATAGAGTAATGGTCAGGAACAGGCTGAGGTTATGTTTAGTAGATTTATCAGTAACCAGGAAGCAGTATATAGGAGATAACAAGTACAGTGCAACTGGCCAAGATCAGGAACCAGAAGATATGTCTGTAACCAAGCAGCAATGCACAGGGGAGATCTAGAAAAATTGTTTAAAACACAGTTCCGAAAGTTAGTAACCAGGTAGTCATCAAGAATCAGAGAACACGACAAAGAGTCATGCATAAAACATGGTCCAGGAATCAGTCCAAGGTCACGCCAGAAGGTTTGGTCAGAGATCAACAATGCTAAGACCATGAAAGTAGAATAACTAATCACCAAATGTAGACTTTACAAATCTGTTACAGCTTTCTGCTCCTCTTTTGGCGCTTTTTTTGTAACAGCATCATTTCCGATGCACAAACTTTTCACAGAGATCAGAAAATCCTAACCACAAATTTATCACTGAAATCAAACCTAACCAAACAAACCCTGGCCTCACTGTGACACTGGCTACATGCACAAAGGGCTCGATTTATCAAACATATTCTCCTTAATTTGCGCCTTAATTCACACCGTCGTAATATATCTCCTATTTATCAATCAGAAATACTCCGAAAAATGTGCAAATACGACTGCAAAATTCTCGCCCTTCAATGTCCCTCGCCTAGGCGCACATTTGCGCAAAATAAAGCTTTAAAACGCCCTTTTCAGGGTGTATATTCAAGAATACAACCTACTTCTCTCCAAAATATATATTTATCATTATTTTGCGCCATTGGAGAGCCTAAAGTTCTCCTCCTAATACGACTACTAATGTTCTCCATGAAGAGATAGGAGAACATCTAATTTACTCCATATTTTCAGCGCAAGAAGATGGATTATTTCCTGATTTTGTCTGCAATTTCATACATAAAAGTGCAAAACTTAAGAGAAAAATATCAATCGTTTTAATTATGAACAATAAAGCAAAACATTATTTCTTTTCATTTTGAAATAAAAAAAATTATTATGATGTGAAAATAACATTTATTTTGGGTTTCAATAAATCCATATATTTTACAATTTAAAGGTGTGTGTGTGTTTATTTAATCCAAAACATTGAATTATTTTATTGTAAAAAAAAAAAAAAAAAAAAACTATATTAATGCTGAGGGGGGAGGTGGATATAAATATAAGAGTTGGGTTAGATCAAAGAGTTGGGTTATATCTTTGAAATACATAAGCTCATGTTTAGATAAGTAGTTCAAAAGTTAATACAAAGATAAAATTAGATATCAAAAAATTGTGTTATTTTCAGCATTAAATTTTAATCGTTTCCATTTAACTTCTATCCCTTCAAAGATTTATATGTGAGAGAATGTGATAATATGATCACAATTATTATATTCAAATTTTTAATACATTTTTAGCGATTATCGGAAATATAAATAAAGTTTGTGTTTATTGAAAAGCACTATAGTTATATACATTGAATTTGTAACATTGATAACTGAACAATACAAATTAAAAAGTAATCAATGAGAATTCACATTTATTTCTCATATGCGCTTTAATTTAACACATTTTTAATAATAAATATGGTGCAAATATATGAATAACGGCGAGATTTATCAATATCACGCCACATCTCGCCTTTGGAAAGTAACGTAGAAATACGACCCCTTTTATGATAAATAATGGCGCACATGTGCGCCTATCCGATGGCGATATGCAGAGTACTTGTCGGAGAACGGAACGGCGATCTTGAACAAAGTTTGATAAATCGAGCCCAAAATGTACACTCATAAAACTCAAGGGACCCACTTATATAAACTCCCAATGCACTCACACTAATACTAGAAGCCCCCCCAACATCTAAGGGCCTTCTAAATTTATAAAGCATTAGATTGCAAACATTATATTCTTCAGCCTAATTTATTAATTAAAAAAAATGTTAAAGGAATATTAAACAGTATGAAATTGTAATATAACATGTTCAACTATGTGTACGTAGGAACTATGCAATATGCTTTCATTATTAATTTTGGCCTTTTTTCCCTGTTAATTAACTCTAAAAATATTTGGTTTTCTAACTTCCTCTGAGTTGCTATAAATTAATAGACGCTGCCATATTTAAACTTAAGTTTTCTATTTATCTATCTCTTCTGATTTGGGAACATATTTTAATTTCAGTATAATTCGATATATATAGTTATTTTTGTTCCTTTATGTTTTTGTATTTCCCTTACTGTAATAGAGAGCAAATGGGGGAAGACAATCTGTTGAAAACACACAGGCCTAGATTTGGAGATTTGGAGTTTGGCGTGAAAACCAGCGTTAGAGGCTCCTAACGCTGGTTTTAGGCTAACTCCGGTATTTGGAGTCACTCAAAATAGGGTCTAACGCTCACTTTTCAGCCGTGACTTTTCCATACCGCAGATCCCCTTACGTCAATTGCGTATCCTATCTTTTCAATGGGATCTTTCTAACTCCGGTATTTAGAGTCGTGTCTGAAGTGAGCGTTAGAAATCTAACGACAAAACTCCAGCCGCAGAAAAAAGTCAGTAGTTAAGAGCTTTCTGGGCTAACGCCGGTTCATAAAGCTCTTAACTACTGTACTCTAAAGTACACTAACACCCATAAACTACCTATGTACCCCTAAACTGAGGCCCCCCCCACATCGCCGCCACTCGATTAAATTTTTTTAACCCCTAATCTGCCGACCGCCACCTACGTTATACTTATGTACCCCTAATCTGCTGCCCCTAACACCGCCGACCCCTGTATTATATTTATTAACCCCTAATCTGCCCCCCACAACGTCGCCGCCAGCTACCTACAATAATTAACCCCTAATCTGCCGACCGCAAAGCGCCGCCACCTACATTATAGCTATGTACCCCTAATCTGCTGCCCCTAACACCGCCGACCCCATATTATATTTATTAACCCCTAATCTGCCCCCCACAACGTCGCCTCCACCTGCCTACACTTATTAACCCCTAATCTGCCGAGCGGACCGCACCGCTACTATAATAAAGTTATTAACCCCTAATCCGCCTCACTAACCCTATAATAAATAGTATTAACCCCTAATCTGCCCTCCCTAACATCGCCAACACCTAACTTCAATTATTAACCCCTAATCTGCCGACCGGAGCTCACCGCTATTCTAATAAATGTATTAACCCCTAAAGCTAAATCTAACCCTAACACTAACACCCCCCTAAGGTAAATATAATTTTAATCTAACGAAATTAATTAACTCTTATTAAATAAATTATTCCTATTTAAAGCTAAATACTTACCTGTAAAATAAATCCTAATATAGCTACAATATAAATTATAATTACATTGTAGCTATTTTAGGATTAATATTTATTTTACAGGCAACTTTGTAATTATTTTAACCAGGTACAATAGTTATTAAATAGTTAAGAACTATTTAATAGCTAAAATAGTTAAAATAATTACAAATTTACCTGTAAAATAAATCCTAACCTAAGTTACAATTAAACCTAACACTACACTATCAATAAATTAATTAAATAAAATACCTATAATTATCTACAATTAAACCTACCACTACACTATCAATAAATTAAATACAATACCTACAAATAACTACAATGAAATAAACTATCTAAAGTACAAAAAATAAAAAAGAACTGTTGCAAAAAATAAAAAAATATTTACAAACATAAGAAAAATATTACAACAATTTTAAACTAATTAAACCTACTCTAAGCCCCCTAATAAAATAACAAAGACCCCCAAAATAACAAAATGTCCTACCCTATTCTAAATTACTACATTTCAAAGCTCTTTTACCTTACCAGCCCTGAACAGGGCCCTTTGCGGGGCATGCCCCAAGAAATTCAGCTCTTTTGCCTGTAAAAAAAAACATACAATACCCCCCCCAACATTACAACCCACCACCCACATACCCCTAATCTAACCCAAACCCCCCTTAAATAAACCTAACACTAAGCCCCTGAATATCTTCCTACCTTGTCTTCACCCTACCAGGTTCACCGATCCGTCCTGAAGAGCTCCTCCGATGTCCTGATCCAAGCCCAAGCGGGGGGCTGAAGAGGTCCATGATCCGGATGAAGTCTTCTATCAACGGCATCTTCAATCTTCTTTCTTCCGGATCCATCTTGCAGACCTCCGACGCGGAACATCCTCTTCTCCCGACGCCTACTAGCCGAATGACGGTTCCTTTAAGGGACGTCATCCAAGATGGCGTCCCTCGAATTCCGATTGGCTGATAGGATCAGCCAATCGGAATTAAGGTAGGAATATTCTGATTGGCTGATGGAATCAACCAATCAGAATCAAGATCAATCCGATTGGCTGATCCAATCAGCCAATCAGATTGAGCTCGCATTCTATTGGCTGATCGGAACAGCCAATAGAATGCAAGCTCAATCTGATTGGCTGATCGAATCAGCCAATCGGATTGAACTTGATTCTGATTGGCTGATTCCATCAGCCAATCAGAATATTCCTACCTTAATTCCGATTGGCTGATAGAATCCTATCAGCCAATCGGAATTCGAGGGACGCCATCTTGGATGACGTCCCTTAAAGGAACCGTCATTCGGCTAGTAGGCATCGGGAGAAGAGGATGTTCCGCGTCAGAGGTCTGCAAGATGGATCCGGAAGAAAGAAGATTGAAGATGCCGTTGATAGAAGACTTCATCCGGATCATGGACCTCTTCAGCTCCCGCTTGGAAGAAGACTTCATCCGGATAATGGACCTCTTCAGCTCCCGCTTGGATGAAGACTTCAGCCGGATCATGGACCTCTTCAGCCCCCGCTTGGGCTTGGATCAGGACATCGGAGGAGCTCTTCAGGACGGATCGGTGAACCTGGTAGGGTGAAGACAAGGTAGGAAGATCTTCAGGGGCTTAGTGTTAGGTTTATTTAAGGGGGGTTTGGGTTAGATTAGGGGTATGTGGGTGGTGGGTTGTAATGTTGGGGGGGGGTATTGTATGTTTTTTTTACAGGCAAAATAGCTGAACTTCTTGGGGCATGCCCCGCAAAGGGCCCTGTTCAGGGCTGGTAAGGTAAAAGAGCTTTGAAATGTAGTAATTTAGAATAGGGTAGGGCATTTTGTTATTTTGGGGGTCTTTGTTATTTTATTAGGGGGCTTAGAGTAGGTGTAATTAGTTTAAAATTGTTGTAATATTTTTCTTATGTTTGTAAATATTTTTTTATTTTTTGTAACTTAGTTCTTTTTTATTTTTTGTACTTTAGATAGTTTATTTCATTGTATTTATTTGTAGGTATTGTATTTAATTAATGTATTGATAGTGTAGTGTTAGGTTTAATTGTAGGTAATTGTAGGTAGTTTATTTAATTAATTTAATGATAGTATAGTGTTAGGTTTAATTGTAACTTAGGTTAGGATTTATTTTACAGGTAATTTTGTTATTATTTTAACTAGGTAACTATTAAATAGTTCTTAACTATTTAATAGCTATTGTACCTGGTTAAAATAATTACAAAGTTGCCTGTAAAATAAATATTAATCCTAAAATAGCTACAATGTAATTATAATTTATATTGTAGCTATATTAGGATTTATTTTACAGGTAAGTATTTAGCTTTAAATAGGAATAATTTATTTAATAAGAGTTAATTAATTTTGTTAGATTAAAATTATATTTAATTTAGGGGGGTGTTAGTGTTAGGGTTAGACTTTAGGGGTTAATACATTTATTAGAATAGCGGTGAGCTCCGGTCGGCAGATTAGGGGTTAATAATTGAAGTTAGGTGTTGGCGATGTTAGGGAGGGCAGATTAGGGGTTAATACTATTTATTATAGGGTTAGTGAGGCGGATTAGGGGTTAATAACTTTATTATAATAGCGGTGCGGTCCGCTCGGCAGATTAGGGGTTAATAAGTGTAGGTAGGTCTAGGCGACGTTGTGGGGAGCAGATTAGGGGTTAATAAATATAATATAGGGGTCGGCGGTGTTAGGGGCAGCAGATTAGGGGTACATAAGGATAATGTAAGTAGCGGAGGTTTACGGAGCGGCAGATTAGGGGTTAAAAATAATATGCAGGGGTCAGCGATAGCGGGGGCGGCAGATTAGGGGTTAATATGTGTAAGGCTAGGGGTGTTTAGACTCGGGGTACATGTTAGGGTGTTAGGTGCAGAAGTAGGAAGTGTTTCCCCATAGCAAACAATGGGGCTGCGTTAGGAGCTGAACGCGACTTTTTTGCAGGTGTTAGGTTTTTTTTCAGCTCAAACAGCCCCATTGTTTCCTATGGGGGAATCGTGCACGAGCACGTTTTTGAGGCTGGCCGCTTGCGTAAGCAACTCTGGTATCGAGAGTTGAAGCTGCGTTAAAAATGCTCTACGCTCCTTTTTTGGAGCCTAACGCAGCCTTTATGTGGACTCTCAATACCAGAGTTATTTTTATGGTGCGGCCAGAAAAAAGCCGGCGTTAGCTACGCGGGTCGTTACCGACAAAACTCTAAATCTAGGCCCCAGGAAATTAAATAAATAAACAAACAAACAAAAGACAAAAGAGTTCTATATTACCAATTACACTAACTCAAGGGCATATTGAAGATGATTACAGAGGAAGAGGTAAGTAAAACTATTAGAAATTTGAGTGGCAAGTGCATGTTTAAAGTTTGATGGGAAAGTACAAAAGCTAAAACAACAAGTCATATAACAAGATGAGACTTGCTATTGATCATGTATATATGACCATTAGTCCATATGTTATTCATATAACACAAAACCCATATACAGATTAACTACAAAAGAAAAAAAATGTACACTAGATTTTTCTTTGCATAAATGTTTTGTAGATGATCCATTTATGTAACCCATACAGGTTTGTTTTTGTTTGTTTTTTTTGTTTTTTTAATATATAGTTTTTGCATATTTTCAAATTACATTGTGCTGATTTTCAGACTCCTAACCAACCCCCAAAGTTTTAAATGTATACTGGACTAATGCTTGCAGCTGTCTGTATAATGCGTCTTTTTATATGCAGGGGAGGGGGGAGTGTCTGCTATTTCTGCTTTCTCAACCCATTTTAGGGGGTGTCCCAGCCTAACCTCATCAACGGTGCTAAATTGATAGCTTCTAAGTACATTTTTAAAAGGTTTTATACTGGATTTTTATAACAGTATCTATTATTATACTTTATTTATTAAGCACCAACATATTCCGCAGCGCTGTCCATGGATACAATTAATTTAAATAAAACAATACAAGACTTGTAAGATACAGGACAAAATTTAAAAACACATACAGGAGGGATTGGGGGCCCTATTCCCGGGGGAATTTACAATCTAGAAGGGTAGGAGGTTGAGAAACAGGAGGTGAGGACTGCAAGATTGGGAAAGATGTTAATACAGAGTTAGATGAGGGAAATGTTAGGTAGGTGAAATTAATTTATTATTGAGTTGGGTGGTAGGCTACTCTGAACAGAACAGTCTTTAAAGAGCATTTAAAGGAAGAAAGATTAGGGCAAAGCCTGACAGCACGAGGGAGAGTGTTCCAGAGGGTAGGTGCTGCACGACAGAAGTCCTGCAGTCTAGCATGAGAGGAAGTGATAGTTGCGGATGCAAGGAGCAGGTCATTGTTGGATCTTAGTGGACGGGCTGGAGTATACTTGTGTATTAGAGAGGATAGGTAGAGGGGAGCAGCATTGGTGAGAGTTTGGTATGTAAGGGTGAGAATTTTGAATTTGATTCTGCTGTGAATGGGGAGCCAATGAAGGGACTCACAGAGAGGTGCAGCAGATGCAGATCGACGGGAAAGGTGGATCAGCCTGGCAGAGGCATTTAGGGTGTCTGTGCATATTCTTCTTTTATTACATGCTGTTAAATGACAATTAGTGTGTAATGCCCCTTTAAGAGCCACTTATAAATGTATGGCTATTAAATGTTCAGTAGCACAAGGTCAGATTTAAGTAAGGTTGCAGGGTATGTTTTGAATGCTGTTCTTTCCTCCAAAAGGTTCTTTTAAATTGTGGTCATCCCAAAACACACATTTTTAGTTCTGCTTTTCCTTGGGTCCACAAACATATGGCATACTTTGCTAGTTCTGCTCTTCCAGAAAGGCCACAAAAACTACACATAGCTCTTGGCCACCAGTTATCCATCCCTTTAACTATTTCCTTTAGATATGTAAGACAAGACAGACATAAATAAGATACAGACAAGATGAAGCAAGATACTAGACATGAGACTAACCAAGATAAGGGGCTAGACTAGATGTGACTTGTAAATAGGAACTAATATGGCCGATATAACGGACACACCCATACACACCTGGCTTGCAGGAATTTACATTTGGATCCACGTATTTATCTTCCTCCCATAGTTACAGGAACATTAAAGTCATGTTTTAGACATGCATCAGCAATTATCAGTGCATGGCAAATCATTTGGTGATTCAGACAGAGCAATTTTTGAAAAAGTTTCTTATTTATTTCTTTTATCAAATTTGCCTTGTTCTTATTGTATTTTTTGTTGAAGGGATACCTAGGTTGGTGACTGGAGTACTACGTGGCAGGAAAAGGTACTGCCATCTAGTGCTCTTGCAAATGGATGACATTCTCACAAAACTGCTGCCAAATAGTGCTCCAGACATTCCTAAAGGGACAGTCTACACCAAAATTGTTATTGATTAAAAAGATAGATAACGACTTTTCTACCCATTCCTCAGCTTTGCATCATCAACATGTCATACTTTATAGTATAGTACTGTCTAGTATCTATATGGCTGTTTCTAAGCCACTACAGACAGCCTCTTGTCACATGTCTTTTTATTAGCTTTTCACAGCAAGAGACTGCTAATTCATTTGTGCCATATAGATAACATTGTGCTCTCTCCTGTGGAGTTGTGCGTGACTACAATGCAAGTCAATAGATAATAAATAAATAGCCATGTTATAAGGGGGCAATCTGCAGAGGCTTAGATACAAGGTAATCACAGTGGTAAAAAGTATATTAATATAACCGTGTTGGATGTCCAAAACTAGAGAATGGGTAATAAGGGATTATCTTTTAAACAATAACATTTTTTGGAGTAGACTGCAAGTTTAAATGGATAGTAAACACCCAAAATGTTATTGTTTAAAAAGATAGATAATCCCTTTATTTATCATACCCATGTTTTGCATAACCAACACTGTTATATAAATATACTTTTTACTTCTATAATTACCTTGTATCTAAGCCTCTGCTGACTACCTCCTTATCTCAGATCTTTTGACAGACTTGCATTTCAGGCAATTACTGCTGACTCTTAAATAACTTCACGTGCATGAGCACAATGTTATCTATATGAAACACATGAACTAACTCCATCTAGTTGTGAAAAACTATCAAATGCAGAGGCAGCCTTCAAGGGCCTATTAGCATATGAGCCTACCTAAGGTTTAGCTTTCAACTAAGAATAACAAGAGAACAAAGCCAATTTGATGATAAAAGTAAATTAGAAAGTTGTTTAAAAGTACATGCCCTATCTGAATCATTAAAGTTTAATTTGGACTTTACTATCCCTTTAAGTTCCTGCTTTTCAACAAAAGATACCAAGAGAATAGAGCAAATATGATAATAGAAGTAAATTAGAACATTTCATGTTCTATCTGAATCATGAAAGAAAAATGTTGGGTTTCGCATCCCTTTAATTTCAGTTTTTACTTAAAGGGACAGTCTACACCAAACTTTTTATTGATTAAAAAGATAGATAATCTCTTTATTGCCCATTCCCTAATTTTGCATAACCAAAACTGTTATATTAATACACTTTTTACCTCTATGATTACCTTGTATCTAAGCCTCTGCAGACTGACCCTTATCTCAGTTCTTTTGACAGACAAGCTGTCTTGAAAAACTCATGATTTTAGGTGCAAGGGGTTAACTTATCTGTGTGCTATTTTGTTTTAATTGAGAGGTTGTATGTCTCTGTGTATTTTCCTTAACCAAACAGGCCTTCCTGTCATAAATAGTTTCTAAGTTTCACTTGCATATGTATTGATGCATCAAGTAAGTAAAAATGTCAGCACAAGAAATGTAATAAAAAGCAGTACCCTCTACCCAGAGCTAGATAAGGTCAATCAGAGTATACTAGTACAACTTGAGACATGTTTTTAACCACATACTGTATATGACACTAGATGATAAAAATATGACAACAATGTCAAATTTGGTACCAAACTTATTCTCATGATGTGTATGCACTGAATATGTAAAACAGAAGTTATAAGATGTTATATAATTTCAACCAAAGATTCTGAGCTTTATGAAACGTCGTAAAAAGAGAGGGGTGGATATTTTCCAAGGGCCGTCTAGAAAGAGGTTTGGTCAAGCAATTTGCTATCAGAGAAACATGTATAAAACATGTGTCTAACAATACAAGTTGTTCATTCTACATGGGAGGCTATATACCAAGAGAGTGACCATCTTTTCTTGCCACTCTCCCTGGTGCAGACATCTAAGCTAGTAAAGGATTAGGTCTGTTATTTCTCCTTTTTATTTTAAAAACTGTTTAATTGTCTATAATTCTATTTGTTAACATCTTTTTATTAATAATTCACTGTGACTTGATTTTTGCTCATAATAAATAATTCCTTTATTAAGTTTTTGCCTTTTGTCTAATATTTGAACCATTGAAAGAGAAAGAGACGGGTAGTATTAATACTGTGGTTTAGATTATATTTTTGCTAAATTGTATTCTGGGATAAAATTTGTTAATCTGAGTTTTCCTTAAGATTTCCCATAGAATACATGTGGTGGCAGCTTAGTGATAGTTTAATGTGGGTGGCATTAAAGGGGAGTTTTGGGCATTTGTTCTAAGTCTAGGGCAGACTAGAAAGTGTTGTTAACCCTTGCACACACTGAACTAAGTCACAGGCAGATTGGTAAAAGTGGAAAAGGTCTCTTAACCCTTTCTGTGCCAAACAAGTGACTGGTGCAGGGTTGGTTAACCCTAGTTGTCACAAATTGGTGGGCAGCGGTGCAGATATATATATTTTAGTGCTTTGTGGATTTGCTAGTTTGAAAATCCCAGTACAAAAATAAATTATGACTGTCACAATTTCCAAAGGCTAAAACTCAGTACATTATATAGTTACAAATTGCAAACAGTCCCCTTCCCTATTCTCTGTTTTTCTTTTTTACTATGGAGGCATACCAGCAGCAGACCAAGGAAATGATGGCACTGTTATGCCAGGAGAGAGATATCACCTCCTGTGGGAAGACCAAAGAGGGATTGATACAAACTCTTATGGAATATGACAGCAGCCAGGCCATACAAGCTGAAGCCTCGAGAGAGGTGTCTCCAGCTGTGGGCAGTGATTCATCAAGCTCTGGAAATCCCTTGGACTGTTATTTGCAAAATGTTCTAAAGCATATGGGCTCAGCAGATCCAAGTATGCGCATGGAGCTGATCCTACAATTCCAAGAACAGCAAGCTGCTGCAGCTGAGAACCAGGCCGAGAGAGAGGCTGCAGAGAGATAGGTTGCTGAACGCTGGGCTGAGAGAGAGGCTGCAGAGAGACATGCTGAAAGAGAGTATCAGTTACAGCTTGCACTGTTGGAGTGAGCAACTGTCTCACCTGTTGTTAGTGAACCTAGAGACTCATCTGTACTCAGACCGCGTATAGAGAATTTTCCTACTCTGGAGAAAGATGGAGATTTGCATGTATTCCTGCGCAGCTTTAAAAAAGTTTGCAGATAGTTCCAGCTGCCAGAGGAGCAGTGGGCCAAGTATCTCACCCCTGGTCTGAAAGCTTCTGCACTGGAGGCTTTTGCAGAACTTCCTCCAGACTTTGATCAAGACTATGATGCAATTAAGGCTGCAATGCAGAGGAAGTACAATCCTGAGGTGTGCAGAAAGAAATTCCGTACTTTGCAGAGGGGTACATCAGAAAGCTACACTGCAGTTGTGGGAAGCCTGACAACAACATTCCAGCAGTGGATGGGCTATAGATTACCACCATGGAGGACCTTAAAGATCTAATGGTTAAGAAGAAATTCATGCAGATGTGCCCAGCAGAAGTGCAGGAGTGGTACTGGTTTGCAAGCCCAAAACAGCATTGGAGGCGGGTGAGCTGGCAGATTTTTACACAGCCAACAGGTCACCAGTAAGTGGGAGAAAAGCCTTTGTTAAGGGGGCATCCACCTGGAAGGGAGCTGCTTCACGACCCCCCTTTACCAAGCCTGTTGTGCCTTTACTTAATGTGTCTATTCCCTCTGGGAAAGAGGGGAAGGGAGATACCCACAAGTGTTTTGCTTGTCACAAAATGGGTCCCATCAGCACTAACTGCCCAGAAAGGAAGAAACTATCAGCATCAGCAGGGGGAGGCCACTCCCAAGGATTACCATCTTCTGTTTAGTTTGTGAACCAGGTCAGAGGAAAGTAACAATGAGAACCTACAACCTGTGACTCTTGGAGATAAGGTAACATTGGGGCTTCGGGACACGGGTGTAGAAGTGACTATTGTGCATCCAGAGCAGGTGAGCTCTGTGGACATTATCCCTGGAAAGATTCTAGCAGTAAAAGGGATTGGGGGAGTACAGCCTGCAGTGCCCATGGCACGAGTATATCTAGAGTGGGGAGCAGCAAGATGGTTAAGAGATGTGTGAATGTCAGATAATATTGCTACAAATGTATTGCTTGGTACTGACTTGGGTAGGTTATTATCACAGTAAATACCTGACCATGATACCTCTGACATAGATAAACAAGATATGGGCCCTAATGTACAAGGGAAAGTGTGTAACTATGTCCAGATATGCGTTGAAGGGGAGGGGGGACAGTGTGTGTGTGTGAGACGCAGTCTTTTACCTGAACCCTACATGTCTGCGGTGCACTGTGAAAAGGATGCACTGTCAGGGAGAGAGAGCCAAATGCACCCACTGAACTAAGTCGCAGGCTTGTCTGGAGTGGCTAGACTGTGACAGATTGGTTAAAGTGGAAAGGGTCTGTTAACCCTTTCTGTGCCAAACAAGTGACTGGTGCAGGGTTGGTTAACCCTGGTCGTTACACAAGCATTTTAGTCAATCAGTGATGACTCAAATAACTCCACAGGAGTGAGCACAATGTTACCTATATGTGGAACACATGAACTAGCAGTGTATAACTTTGAAAAACTTTTAAACAAAAGGCAGCCTTCAAGGGTTTAGAAATTAGCATATGAACCTATCCAGGTTTAGCTCTTAACAAAGAATACCAAGGCCTAGATTATGAGTTTTGTGGTAGCTAAAAAAAGCAGCATTAAGAGGTGCTAAAGCTGCTTTTTTACTACCGCTGGTATTACGAGTCTTGCCGTTTAAGGTCACTGCACACTTTTTTTGCCTTACCACCCAACGACTTACGTAAACTTTGTAAAGTCTTTTTTCTATGGGACTTTTATAGCGCTGGTATTACGAGTCTGTCCTGAGAGGCCAAAAAGTGAGCGGCACACCCTATCCTGTCAAGTTTTCTACCGCATTTGAAAGTCAGTAGTTATGAGTTTTATGTTACAACGCGGTAGCATAAAACTCATAACTAAAGTGTTAAAAAGTACACTAACACCCATAAACTACCTATTAACCCCTAAACCGCATCGCAAACACTAAAATAATTTTTTTAACCCCTAATCTGCCACTCCGGACACAGCCGCCACCTACATTATACTTATGAACCCCTAATCTGCTGCCCCCAACATTGCCGACACCTATATTATATTTATTAACTACCTAATCTGCCGCCCCAATGTCGCTGCAACCTACCTACACTTATTAACCCCTAATCTGACGCCCCCAACATCGCCGATACTATAATAAACATATTAACCTCTAAACCACCGCACTCCCACCTCGCAAACATTAGTTTATTATTATTAACCCCTAATCTGCCGTTCCTTACATCGCCACCACCTACCTACATTTATTAACCCTTAATCTGACATCCTTAACTTTGCCACTCTACTGAATATTCCAATCAATTCTTTAAGATTTGTCATATTCTGAAGAATATGAATATACTTAAAGATGATCCTGTTTTAAGTTCATTAACAGACTTATGAAGATTTGTCTCCAAAAGACCATCTACCTTGTCAACAAAATTATCTCCCAGTTTGGTATGTGCCGATGATAGAAGCAACAGTGACTGGATAAAGAAAAAAGGCACCTATAGATGTGGATTAGGTCCTTGCATTACTTGTAATGTAGTACACATTGGTAGTGGCTTCAAAAGTACAGTCACAGGTGCAAACTTTGTTCCCTACAGTACACAGGTAAAACCACTAGGGAGTTGAGATCTAGGATAAGAGAGCACATAAGGGACACTAAAGATTATGTCAAGGAATCTGCCATTGCACAACATTTTAATTTGGTACATATGAGTAATGTATTTAGTATGGAGGTTCGTGTGATTGACAGGGTTTTTCATCCAATGAGAGGGGGAGATTGATAGAAACTGCTGTTAAAGCAGGAACTATATTGGATACATAGATTAAAAACACTATCTCTTTTGGGTTTAAATCGGAAATGGGACCTTAGTTATTTCATTGAATAAGCAGTCATTTCCCTATTTAATGTCTTGGCATATTATATATATATATATTCCCAGATTCCTGGTATCTGATATTAGTGTAAATGCAGACCATAGCTTATAGGGAATGTGAGTTAATTTATCAAATAATAACACTATTCAATGCAATATTAGTTGAATTTATCCAAGCAAAAAGTATCATCTGACTTATCAGGTCACTGTGTACCTCCGCAACTTATTTATTTATTGTCCTTTATTTAATTCAATGTCAATTTTTAAAGTTTGAATATTGGCTAATATCTATTTTAGTACTTAGTACTTAATATCAATGGAACTATTTGATTATTATGTGCCTCTTTAGTTCAAATTACTGCCCTATATTTAACAAAGTCAATAAAGCCTTTGTAATATACTAGGCTTTAGTAACATATAAATCCAGGGTATATAATAATAACAACATATAATGAGATTAACAATAGAATCAAATAATGACCGAATTTATACTTTTTAGACGGACCTAGAGAGTGCAATATTATCCGAATCTTGACCAATGAATTACTTATGTTTTTTCAAGTGTTCTACTTTCCTCCTAAGCAATGTATATGACTTACAAATATGAATTTGGTAATTTTTATGTATTTGTATACTTATGTTTATAAATTTAGAATTTAATTAATTGTTTCCACTGCCCCTTTAAATAGAGGGTTTGTACTTGCACACATATCCTATGATTAAGTGCTCCTGTGAGCACAAAACTAGTCAGGATGTTTGCCTGCCACGTACCTGATTTTAAATTGCTTCAATAAAAATGTTTTGTTTTTATCAGCCCTTCTCCCTGATGCCTTTCTAGTGCGGCTGTAATTTTTCCTTTTTTGTTACATTGTATCTATCTTAGGGGTTTTTTTTATTTTACAGGCAAGTTTGTATTTATTTTAACTAGGTAGAATAGTTATTAAATAGTTATTAACTATAAACTAAAATAAATACAAAAGTAACTGTAAAATAAAACATAAACTAAGTTACAATAACACCTAACACTATAATTAACTAAATTAAATACTATTAAATAAATTATATTACATTAACTAAAGTACAAAAAAAAACACTAAATTACAGAAAATAAAAAACAAATTACAGATATTTAAACTAATTACACCTAATCTAATAGCCCTATTAAAATAAATAAAGCCCCCCCAAAATAAAAATAAAAATCTAGCCTAAACTAAACTACCAATAGCCCTTAAAAGGGCCTTTTGCGGGGCATTGCCCCAAAGTAATCAGCTCTTTTACCTTTTAAAAAAATACAAACAATCCCCCCAACAGTAAAACCCACCACCCACACAGCCAACCCCCCAAATAAAATACTAGCTAAAAAAAAACCTAAGCTCCCCATTGCCCTGAAAAGGGCATTTGGATGGGCATTGCCCTTAAAAGGGCAGTTAGCTCTTTTGCTGCTCAAACCCTAACCTAAAAAACCCCCCACCCAATACACCCTTAAAAAAACCTAACACTAACCCCCTGAAGATTGACTTACCGGGAGACGTCTTCATCCAAGCCGGGCCGAGGTCCTCTACGAAGCCGGGAGAAGTCTTCACCCAAGCCAGGCAAAGTGGTCCTCCAGACGGGCAGAAGTCTTCATCCAGACGGCATCTTCTATCTTGATCGATCAGGCGCAGAGCGGGTCCATCTTCAAGACATCCAACGCCGAGCATCCTCTTCATCCAACGACTAAAGCTGAATGAAGGTACCTTTAAGTGACGTCATCCAAGATGGCGTCCCTTAGATTCCGATTGGCTGGAACAGCCAATAGGATTGAACTTCAATCCTATTGGCTGATTGCATAAGCCAATAGGATTGTTTCTACCTTAATTCCGATTGGCTGCTAGAATTCTATCAGCCAATCTATGTGTACTCACTTAAAGGTACCTTCATTCAGCTTTAGTCGTCGGATGAAGAGGATGCTCTGCGTTGGATGGCTTGAAGATGGACACGCTCCGCGCCGGATGGATGAAGATAGAAGATGCCGTCTGGATGAAGACTTTTGTCCGTCTGGAGGACCACTTCGCCCAGCTTGGATGAAGACTTCTATGCCCATCCAAATGCCCTTTTCAGGGCAATGGGGGGCTTAGTTTTTTTTTAGCTAGTATTTTATTTGGGGGGTTAGTTGTGTGGTTGGTGTGTTTTACTGTTGGGGGGGTGGTTTGTATTTTTTTTAAAAGGTAAAAGAGCTGATTACTTTGGGGCAATGCCCCGCAAAAGGCGCTTTTACGGGCTATTGGTAGTTTAGTTTAGGCTAGGGTTTTTTTTTATTTTGGTAGCTTTTTTATTTTAATAGGGCTATTAGATTAGGTGTAATTAGTTTAAATATCTGTAATTTGTTTTTTATTTTCTGTAATTTAGCGTTTGTTTGTTTTTGTACTTAAGTTAATTTAATTTAATTTATTTACTAGTATTTAATTTAGTTAATTTATTTAATTATAGTGTAGTGTTAGGTGTTATTGTAACTTAGGTTATGTTTTATTTTACAGGTACTTTTGTATTTATTTTAGCTAGGAAGTTATTAAATAGTTAATAAATATTTAATAACTATTCTACCTAGTTAAAATAAATACAAACTTGCCTGTAAAATAAAAATAAACCCTAAGATAGATGCAATGTAATTATTAGTTATATTGTAGCTAGCTTAGGGTTTATTTTACAGGTATTTAGTTTTAAATAGGAATTATTTAGTTAATGATAGGAATTTTTATTAAGATTTATTTAAATTATATTTAAGTTAGGGGGTGTTAGGGTTAGACTTAGGTTTAGGGGTTAATATGTTTATTATAGTGGCGGCAACGTTGGGGACAGCAGATTAGGGGTTAATAAGTATAGGTAGGATGTGGCGACATAGGGGGCGGCAGATTAGGAGTTAATAAATATAATGTAGGTGTCGGCGATGTTGGGGGCAGCAGATTAGGGGTTAATAAGTATAATGTAGGTGTCGGCGATGTTGGGGGCAGCAGATTAGGGGTTAATAAGTATAATGTAGGTGGGTGCGGTGTCCGGAGCGGCAGATTAGGGGTTAATAATTATAATGTAGGTGTCGGCGATGTCATGGGCGGAAGATTAGGGGTTAATAAGTGTAAGATTAGGGGTGTTTAGACTCGGGGTTCATGTTAGGGTGTTAGGTGTAAACATAAAATGTTTTTCCCCATAGGAATCAATGGGGCTGCGTTACTGAGTTATACGCTGCTTTTTTGCAGGTGTTTTTTTCAGTTGGCTCTCCCCGTTGATTCCTATGGGGAAATCGTGCATGAGCAAGTTACACCAGCTCACCGCTGACTTAAGCAGCGCTGGTATTGGAGTGAGATTTGGAGCAAAATTTTGCTCTACGCTCACTTTTTGTCTTTTAACGACGGGTTTCTGAAAACTCGTAATACCAGCGTTGCATGTAAGTGAGCGGTGAGAGAAAACTGCTCCTTAGCACCCCTGTTACCGAAAAACTCGTAATCCAGGTGCAGGAGAACAAAGCAAATGTCATGATAAAAATATATTGCAAAGTTTTTTTTAAATTGCATGCCCTAACTAAATCATGAAGTTAAATTTTGACTAGACTGTCCCTTTAACTATTTTTAAGCAAAAATATTTTAACTGCTGACTAGCTACTGGGGTGAGGAAATTCATTCAATAAACAGAATGCTAATAGCTACCAAGAAACCCACATACACTGACTTCTTTATCTCCTGCACAGACCTTTTAAACAATACTTTAGATCAGATTTGAATAAAAGCTCAAAAGGCACTTGGTTGGAATCTTATGGAGGCTCATTCCAGTATAGATGTAGGTTAAATGTCTCACAATATCTCTGCTTGAAAACAAAGAATATAGGGCAGATCAAATATCACTTTCGCGAGGGTGATATTTGCGCTCCACTTTGTAATACCAGTGCACGCAAATGTGAGGTGGTATTACAAGCTAGGTGCAATGCAAACGCAACCTCGCGTTCACATTGTGCAGAAGCTTAGCGCTCACAATAGGATTCTCGTTCTCATGCTGTAAGACATGCATGAGAACCTAGTGCAGCGAAGGGGGTAAGTTGTGCATCGATGGGAAGCAGATTTAAATATATATGTATATCAATATAAACACATATTAACACAAATATATCTATACTATAATTGCGTTTGTAATGTCCGTCGCCGTCAGCAGTTGCGCACGCATCCTCAATGGAATGTTGTCAGTGTGAGGACAAAAGAATTCACCTGGATGCAGCGAAGCTGCATCAGGTGAATTCCAATCCACTGGGATGCAGCGTAAGGTGGATGTAGCGAAGGCATGTAGTGGATGTAGCGAAGGCAAACGGAGCATTACAAAAGCAACACCTAATCGCCCACATTAAAGTATTTTTTTTTAAAAAATTAACCGCCTACATCAAGTATTAAAAAAAAACAAAAAAAACGCCTGCATCATGTATTAAAAAAAAAAACACCACCCGCACGAAATATAACAAAAAAAATCCTACACGAAGTATTACCTCCTAAACCACGAAATCCCTGCATCGCAATAAACCTATTTTCCCTATTAACCCCTAAACCGCAAAATCCCTACATCGCAATAAACATATTTACCCTATTAACCCCTAAACAGCAAAACCCCTACATCGCAATAAACCTATTTACCCTATTACCCCCAAACCACAAAACCCTTACATCATACATAAACCTATTTAACTTATTAACCCTTTAAACCGCAAAACCCACAACGCAAATAACTATTTAAATAACTAAGTACAGTACACTAACCTAACACCCCCTGACCTAACAACCCCTAACCTAACACCCCATTTTGTAGGGCATTGCCCCAAGATAATCAGTCCCACCTAACATTAAACCCCCCCACCCCCCAAAATAAAAGAACCTAACACTAAAAAACCTAAACTACCCATTGCCCTGAAAAGGGCATCTGTTTGGGCATTGCCCTTAAAAGGGCATTTAGCCCCTTTTCTGCCCATCCCTAATCTAAATAAAACAAATCCCCCAAAAAAACCTTAAAAAACCCTAAGTCTAACCCCCAGGTTGGTACTCACGGTTCCTGAAGTCCGGCGGAGAATGTGCTGTTCCAGACGGTGAAGTTTTCTTCCAAGTGCAACCTCTTCTTCTTCCAGGAACATCCTGCGCAGTGCGGTGCTCAAGATTGAAGACCGTGGAGCTGAAGACCATGGAGCATAGAGGATCCTCTTCGTACGATCTCCGCCGTACACTGAATAGTGAATTCAAGGTACATGATTAAAGATGGTGTCCCTTGAGTTCCTATTGGCTGAATTGAATTGGAAGAATCAAATCAGCCAATAGGAATTCAAGGGACGCCATCTTTAATCGCATACCTTGAATTCACTATTCAGTGTATGGTGGAGATCGTACGAAGAGGATCCTCCACACTCCATGGCTCCGCGGTCGCCAGTCGTCAGCTCTGCGGTCTTCAGCTCCGCGCAAGATGTTCCTGGAAGAAGAAGAGGTTGCGCCTGGAAGAAGACTTCACCGCCTGGAACAGGACCTTCTCTGCCGGACTTCAGGAACCGTGAGTACCAACCTGGGGGTTAGATTTAGGATTTTTTAAGGGTTTTTTGGGGGGATTTGTTTTATTTAGATTAGGGATGGGCAGAAAAAGAGCTAAATGCCCTTTTAAGGGCAATACCCAAACAAATGCCCGTTTCAGGGCAATGGGTAGTTTAGGATTTTTAGTGTTAGGTTCTTTTATTTTAGGGGGTGGGGGGGTTAATGTTAGGTGGGACTTTGTATATTTTTTGTAACAGAGCTGATTATCATGGGGCAATGCTCTGCAAAAAGCCCTTTTAAGGGCTACTGGTAGTTTATTATTAGAGTAGGGGGTGTTTTTATTTTGGGGGGTCTTTTTTATTTTAATAGGGATTAGGTTTAATTTTGTTGAATTTGGTATTTTGTTTTTTTTATTTTCTGTAATGTTAGCTTTTTTTTATTTTTGGAAACTTATTTTTTTTATTTTTTGTAACTTTAGAATGTATTAGTTTAGGTAATTTGGGTTTATTTAACCCCTTAATGACAAGTGACGTACCAGGTACGTCCTGCAAAAACTTGCAGTTAGTGACAATGGACGTACCTGGTACGTCACTTGTCTAAGAGAGTGCTGGAAGCGATCGCAATCGCTTCCAGCAGCTCTCAGGGTATTGCAGTGATGCCTCGATATTGAGGCATCCTGCAATACCCTTAGAAAGCATCCGATGCAGAGAGAGCCACTCTGTGGCCCTCTCTGCACCGGTAGCGATGCGGCCGGTTCGTTGGTGGGTGGGAGCGCAACTGGGAGGCGGGTGGGCGGCCCATCGCTACCCGGCATCCGGCTCCTGTAAGTGCAATGTGCACGCCGGGTGCCGGGAGCGTGCGGGGGCGCGCATGCGCGTGCGCGCGCGGGTGCGCGCGCACGCGCGCGATTACCTACCCACACTGACACCAATGAGTGGGAAGAGGGGGGAAAATATATATATATGAGGATCTGGGAGGGGGAGGGGGTTGGGGTATTGTGGGGGGCTGCTACACTACAGAAAAAAATAAATTGGTAATAAAAAATAATAATAAAAACACTTTTTTGGGGGGCAAATTGGGTACTGGCAGACAGCTGCCAGTACCCAAGATGGCGGCAATTAGGTAGGGGAGAGCTTTAGATTGCTGGGGGGGGGGATCATGGAGGTTGGGGCTAAGGCAGGAGTCCATCACAGCTAAAACATTTTATTTTTTTTTATTAAAAAAAATAAAAACTCCTTTTATTTAGTACTGGCAGACTTTCTGCCAGTACTTAAGATGGCGGGGACAATTGTGGGGTGGGGGAGGGAAGAGAACTGTTTGGGAGGGATCAGGGGGTGGGATGTGTCAGGTGGGAGGCTGATCTCTACCCTAAAGCTAAAATTAACCCTGCAAGCTCCCTACAAGCTACCTAATTTAACCCCTTAACTGCTGGGCATAATTTACGTGTGGTGCGCAGCAGCATTTAGCGGCCTTCTACTTACCAAAAAGCAACCCCAAAGCCATATAAGTCTGCTATTTCTGAACAAAGGGGATCCCAAAGAAGCATTTACAACCATTTGTGCCTTAATTGCAGAAGCTGTTTGTAAATAATTTCAGTGGGAAACCTAAAGTTTGTGACAAAATTTGTGAAAAAGTGAACTTTTTTTTTTATTTGATGACATTTGGCGGTGAAATGGTGGCATGAAATATACCAAAATGGGCCTAGATCAATACTTTGGGTTGTCTTCTAAAAAAAAATATATACATGTCAAGGGATATTCAGGTATTCCTGACAGATATCAGGGTTCCAATGTAACTAGCGCTAATTTTGAAAAAAAGTTGTTTGGAAATAGCAAAGTGCTACTTGTATTTATGGCCCTATAACTTGCAAAAAAAGTAAAGAACATGTAAACATTGGGTATTTCTAAACTCAGGACAAAATTTAGAAACTATTTAGCATAGGTGTTTTTTGGTGATTGTAGATGTGTAACAGATTTTGGGGGTCAAAGTTAGAAAAAGTGTGTTTTTTTCAATTTTTTCCTCATATTTTATATTTTTTTTATAGGAAATTATAAGATATGATGAAAATAATGGTATCCTTAGAAAGTCCATTTAATGGCGAGAAAAACGGTATATAATATGTATGGGTACAGTAAATGAGTAAGAGGAAAATTACAGCTAAACACAAACACTGCAGAAATGTAAAAATAGCCATTGTCATTAAGGGTAAGAAAATTGAAAAACGGTCCGGTCATTAAGGGGTTAATGGGGTATTAGGTTAGGGGTTGTTAGGTTAGGGGTTGTTAGGTTATGGGGGTGTTAGGTTAGGGGTTGTTAGGTTAGGGGGTGTTAGGTTAGTGTACTGTACTTAGTTATTTAAATAGTTATTTGCGTTGTGGGTTTTGGCGGTTTAAAGGGTTAATAAGTTAAATAGGTTTATTGCGATGTAGGGGTTTTGCGGTTTTGGGGTTAATAAGGTAAATAGGTTTATTGCGATGTAGGGCTTTTGCGGTTTAGGGGTTAATAGGGTAAATAGGTTTATTGCGATGTAGCGGTTTTGGGTTTGGGGTTAATAGGGTAAATAGGTTTATTGCGATGTGGGGGTTTTGTGGTTTAGGGGTTAATAAGGTAAATAGGTTTATTGCGATGAAGGCATTTCGCGGTTTAGGGGTTAATAGGGTAAATAGGTAAATTGCGATGTGGGGGTTTTGCGGTTTAAGGGTTAAAAGGGTAATTAGGTGTATTGCGATGTGGGTGGTTGACGGTTAAGTGGCAATTTTTTGAGGAAGGCGGAAATATAGGTTAAGAAATGTTAGGTTTATTTTTGGGAGGCGGTTCAGTCTAAACATTATTTATATAGTCACAATGCATATAGTGACTGTATAAATAATGTAGACACTGACATTTTTATTAATGCTTATTTTTTCTGTGTCAATGTCTACATTATTGATACGGTAACTATGCATTGATACAGTATAAATTATTAGTCAATTTAAAAAATAAGTTAAACCATTATCTGACGCAGTTAGGAAAAAGCAGTCTGTGAGGAGAGTTGTTGTAGAGAGAGATCAGTTAGATTAATAGCAGAACATCGTATTTAGTTTAATTTTTTAGCATTATTACGCCTAGATTACAAGTTTTGTTGGTAAAAACTTGCGGGGCTATCGAGCCTTTTTTTTCCAGCACTTACTTTAAACAACGCTGGTATTACAAGTTTTCTGAATGGCTGCGTTAGCTTCAGAAAAGTGAGCGTTGAGCAAATTTAGCTCCACTTCTACCTGTTATACCAGCGTTGCTTACGGTAGCGATAAGCTGGCTAAAACGCGCTCGTGCACGATTTCCCCATAGGATACAATGGGGCTGAGCTGGCTGAAAAAAAAACCTAACACCTGCAAAAAAGCAGCGTTCAGCTCCTAACGCAGCCCCATTGTTTCCTATGGGGTAACACTTTCTAAGTCTACACCTAACACCCTAACATGAACCCGAGTCTAAACACCCCTAACCTTACACTTATTAACCTCTAATCTGCCGCCCCCAACATCGTCGCCACCTGTATTATACTATTAACCCCTAATCTGCCGCTCCGGACACCGCCGCCACCTACATTATACCTATGAACCCCTAATCTGCTGCCCCTAACATCGCCAACACCTATATTATATTTATTAACACCTAATCTTCTGCCCCCAATGTCGCCGACACCTACCTACACTTATTAACCCCTAATCTGCCGACCGGACATCGTCGCCACTATAATAAATGTATTAACCCCTAAACTGCCGCACTCCCGCCTCGCAAACACTATAATAAATTGTATTAACCCCTAATCTGCCGTCCCTAACATCGCCGCCACCTACCTACAATTATTAACCCCTAATCTGCCACCCCCAACGTCGCCGCTACTATAATAAAGCTATTAATCCCTAAACCTAAATCTAACCCAAACCCTAACACCCCCTAAGTTAAATATAATTTAAAAAACTAAATAAAATTACTATAATTAAATAAATTATTCCTATTTAAAACTAAATACTTACCTATAAAATAAACCATAAGATAGCTACAATATAACTAATAATTACATTGTAGCTATTTTAGGATTTATATTTATTTTACAGGCAACTTTGTATTTATTTAACTAGGTAGAATAGCTATTAAATAGTTAATAACTATTTAATAGTTACCTAGTTAAAATAATTACAAAATTACCTGTAAAATAAATCCTAACCTAAGTTACAAATACATCTAACACTACACTATCAATAAATTAATTAAATAAATTACCTACAATTATCTTAACTAAAATACAATTAAATAAACTAAACTATAGTACAAAAAAAACAAACACTAAATTACAAAAAATAAAAAAATATTACAAGAATTTTAATCTAATTACACCTAATCTAAGCCCCCTAATAAAATAAAAAAGCCCCCCAAAATAATAAAATTCCCTATCCTAAACTAAATTACAAAAGTAATCAGCTCTTTTACCAGACCTTAAAAGGGCTTTTTGCGGGGCATTGCCCCAAAGTAATCAGCTCTTTTACCTGTAAAAAAAAATACAAGACCCCCCCCAACATTAAAACCCACCACCCACACACCCCTACTCTAAAACCCACCCGATCCCCCCCTTAAAAAAACCTAACACTAACCCCCTGAAGATCACCCTATCTTGAGCCGTGTGCACCCAGCCGGGCCGAATTCTTCATCCAATCCGGGCGATGTGGTCCTCCATTCTGCAGAAGTCTTCATCCAAGCGGGGCAGCAGAGGTCTTCCATCCGGCAGAAGTCTTCATCCATCCGCGGCTCCATCTTCAAGACCTCCGACGCGGAACATCCTCCTCGGCCGACGGACTAACGATGAATGAAGGTTCCTTTAAATGACGTCATCCAAGATGGCGTCCCTCGAATTCCGATTGGCTGATAGGATTCTTTCAGCCAATCGGAATTAAGGTAGAAAAATTTGGCTGATTGGATCAGCCAATAGAATTGACCTATAGAACTGATTGGATCAGCCAATAGAATTAAATCCTAAAATAGCTACAATGTAACTATTAGTTATATTGTAGCTATATTAGGGTTTATTTTATAGGTAAGTATTTAGTTTTAAATAGGATTAATTTATTTAATTATAGTAATTTTATTTCGTTTTATTTAAATTATATTTAAGTTAGGGGTTGTTAGGGTTAGGGTTACACAGGTTTAGGGGTTAATAACTTTATTATAGTAGCGGCGACGTTGGGGGCGGGAGATTAGGGGTTAATAATTGTAGGTAGGTGGCGGCGACGTTGGGGGGGCAGATTAGGGGTTAATAAAATTTATTATAGTGTTTGTGAAGCGGGAGTGCGGCGGTTTAGGTATTAATACATTTATTATAGTGGCGGCGATGTCCGGTTGGCAGATTAGGGGTTAATAAGTGTAGGTAGGTGGCGTCGATGTTGGGGGGGCAGATTAGGGGTTAATAAATATAATGTAGGTGTCGGCGATGTTAGGGGCAGCAGATTAGGGGTTCACAGGTATAATGTAGGTGGCGGCGATTTCCGGTCGGCAGATTAGGGGTTAAATAATTTTATTATAGTGTTTGCGATGTGGGGGGCCTCGGTTTAGGGGTTCATAGGTAGTTTATGGGTGTTAGTGTACTTTGTAGCACTGTAGTTAAGAGCTTTATGTTCCGGCGTTAGCCCATAAAACTCTTAATTACTGACTTTTAAATGCGGTAGGAGTCTTGGAGGTAGAGGCTGTACCGCTCACTTTCTCCAAGACTTGTAATACCAGCGTTAGGCAAATCCCATGAAAAAGATAGGACACGAAATTGACGTAAGGGGATTTGCGGTAGCCAAAAGTCGCAGAAGAAAAGTGAGCGGTACACCTGTACCTGCCATACTCGTAATACCAGCGGGCGTTAAAAAGCAGCGTTAGGACCCCTTAACGCTGCTTTTTAAGGCTAACGCAGATCTCGTAAACTAGCAGTTAGTTATTACAACCAAAATGTTTTTATGAAAGCTAAAGATAAGCCTGTTGGGATTTTTTTAACAGCTTTTTTCAAAGCTTAAGTTGTTCAAAAAAAAAAAAGATTGGACATATTTTACCTCATAATCTTTATAGAAAGCTAAATAACAGAACATAAATATACTTATAAAGCTTTTTTAAAAGCTAAAGTATTTAAAAAAAAAAAAAAAAAGTCTGTTGCTACATAAATAGCTAAATAGGGTATAAAATTGAATATTAATTTATATAAATATATTATAAAGTATACTCTTTATTTAAAAGGTATACTATTTTTTATTAAAAAATAATTGGGTTTTATTTTTTAAAGTTAAAAAAAAAGTTGTACATTTAACTATAGATTAGAATAATATAAGAAAGATATTGCAAATAGGGGTTGCAACATCTGTAAATTATTTAGGAAAAAAATAATTAGACTGCCCTCTGAGGCTTATCGACTAGTATATATATATAAGCATATACATATATATTTATGTGTTTATAAATAACACAAATAAATAAATATATATACCTGTAAGCAGTAGCAAGTGGTGAAGGATCCAAACAGATTGGTTCCGTATCCAGCAAAAACTTCACGCAGGAGGCACAGCAGGAATTTATAATCCGTTTAATGTGTAAATATACCTGTAAGCATATATATTTACAGGAAACATACAGTTCCTGATAGATCGCAATGAAAAGGCACTTTTCAGTGCGTTTTTTTTTTTTTTAACACCGCACATACACAAATTTAACCCCTAAAAACTGCTTTGTATAGTTATTTTTATTTTTAGAAAATATTTTTTTTTAATAAAAAAGTAAAACATACTTTATTTTGGGGCCAACTGAGGCAATTTTTGAAAATTAACCAGAGATCTGATCTCTGGTTACTTTTCAGAGCACCTACTGCTAACTTGCGGTAGCAATAACCAGCCACTTTTAATGGCTGGTTATTTATAGCGTGACTGGAAACGGGGGAATTTGCCCATTTATGGGCATGCGATAAATTATCTACTTGTAATCTAGCCCATAAGTGGTATAGGAAACGGCTTTGGACTGCCTCAGTACATTATTACATTCTTTATATGTTTCCAGTCTGATTAATCTCTGATACATAATACCCAGACCAGCTATTATTTCCTGGACTGCCCTGGAAAGAGAATATTTTTATTCTTGCCCTTAATAAATAAAGTCACATACCCACCCTAAAATAATATAATAGACTAGTCCTAAAGCCCGTTCACACGGGCCATTTTTTGCAGTACAGTGGTCCCACCCCTTACGTTCTCTTCCTCCCACTCTCTTTTGCTTTCTCTCTCTCCCCCCCCTCTTTTGCGCTCTCTCTCTCCCCCCTCTCTTTTGCACTCTCTTTCCCCCTCTCTTTTGAGCTCTCTCTCTCCCCCCTTTCTTTTGCACTCTCTCTTCCCCCACTCTCTTTTGCACTCTCTCTCCCCCCCCTCTTTTGCGCTCTCTCTCTCCTTCTCTATCTCCCCTCTCTCTTTCTCTCTCTCCCCTCTCCCTCTCCATCTCCCCTCTCTCTCCCCCCCTCTCTCTCTCCTCTCTCTCTCTCTCTCTCTCCCTCCCCTCTCTCTCTCTCCCCCCTCTCTCTCTCTCCCTCTCTCCTTCCCCTCTCTCTCGCTCCCCTCTCTCTCTCCCCTCTCTCTTTCTCTCTCCCCTCTCTCTCTCTCTCTATCTCCCCTCTCTCTCCCCCCCCTCTCTCTCTCTCTCTCTCTCTCTCTCTCCTCTCTCTCTCTTTCCCCTCTCTCTCTCCCCTCTCTCTCTCTCCCCTCTCTCTCTCTTTCCCCTCTCTCCCCCCTCTGTCTCTATCTCTCCCCCCTCTGTCTCTCTCTCTCCCCCCTCTCTCTCTCTCCTCTCTCTCCCCCCTCTCTCTCTCTCCTCTCTCTCCCCCCCTCTCTCTTTCCCCTCTCTCCCCCCTCTGTCTCTATCTCTCCCCCCTCTGTCTCTCTCTCTCCCCCCTCTCTCTCTCTCCTCTCTCTCCCCCCTCTCTCTCTCCTCTCTCTCCCCTCTCTATCTCTCCTCTCTCTCCCCCCTCTCTCTCTCTCCTCTCTCTCCCCCCTCTCTGTCTCTCCTCTCTCTCCCCTCTCTCACTCTCTCCTCTATCTCCCCCCTCTGTCTCTCTCTCTCCCCTCTCTCTCTCCCTCTCTCTCCCTTCTCTCTCTCCTCTCTCTCTCTCCCCTCTCTCTCTATCCCTCTCCCCCATCTCTCTCCCCTTCTCTCTCCCTCCCCCCCCCCTCTCTCTGTCCCCCCTCTCTCTCTCCCCTCTCTCTCTCCCCCCTCTCTCTCTATCCCCCCCTCTCTTTCTCTCTCCTCTCTCTCTCTCTCTCCCCTCTCTCTCTCTCCTCTCTCTCTCTCCACTCTCTCTATCTCCCCCCTCTGTCTCTCTCTCCCCTCTCTCTCTCTCCCCCCTCTGTCTCTCTCTCCCCCCCCTCTCCCCTCTCTCTCTCTCTCTCTCTCTCCCCTCTCTCTCTCCCCATATCTCCCCCTCTCTCTCTCCCCCCCTCTCTCTCCCCTCTCTATCTCCCCCCCTCTCTCCCCCCCCTTCTCTCTCTCTATCTCCCCCCCTCTCTCTATCTCCCCCCCTCTCTCTATCTCCCCCCCTCTCTATCTCCCCCCCTCTCTCTCTCTCCCCTCTCCCCCCCTCCCCTCTCCCGCGCTTTCAATTCATGTGTGAGGTTACGTTCTGAGGCCAGCAGTTATATGTGTGAGGTCTGAGTGAGGTATAGCCGAGCGTTCGTGAGGTTATGAGGTATTTGCACTCTTTTTAAAGCCTCGCACCTCCTTGTGACAGCCAGACGCTTGTTAACTGATCCGCTTGTTAACTGATCCTCGCGCCGGTGCTGTCTCGCGCTGCTGTTTACTGTGGGTGCACGTGCAAGGTCTCTGTGCGCTGAGGGCAAGTGTGTGGGTGGGCGTGCGAGGTGTATTGTCAGCTGTGCGCTGCTGCACGGAGGTGCGCGTGCGAGGAGGTCAATCTAAGGCCAAGTGTGTTTGTCTCTACTGCGCATGACGGCTTCAGACAAACACACTTGGCCTTTTATAATATAGGATGTCCATTGTGATATCAGAAGACCCTGTTATAAATATGCTATATAAAGTTATTGTGGAGCAATGAATATCTTATACAGAATATTTATTTCAAACATCTGTTTAATTCACTTTAATTAAGACAAAAGCTTGATAATAAAATGGGCTTATAAAACAACATGTTACCAGTTGAATGGCATATAGTCAGTTTCATTACACAATGCTTGACCAATAGGATCTTGTTGACCTTCTATTATTTCTGTTTTTTTATGTCTTGAAATAATGTGAAGTTTGATTTTATGTCTCTAACTACTCAAAAGCTCTTTAATAAAGCTTGTTAAAAAAAAATGCATTAGCCATATACATTCATGATTTTTCCACCTATGACAGACAGAGGTGTTAGAGGAATGTTTAGATGTGTTGTAGCTGCTGCATTATATGTTAATTTTGGCAAAATCTGGACTTTTTTAAGATTTCACCCAACATTTTTTTGTACAGCAAAGTTTATTTTCAGATTACTAAAGCATGCATATTAAGATCAATCAGTTTCCTTTATTTAATTATTGGTATGCTCAACATAAGGAAATATACTTTATATGCAGTGCTTGAAAACTTTGAAAACTAGTCTGGGTAGATGTTAATTTAAGGTATGCAATGAGGATGCTATTACTCAAACCTGTAATGAAAGTACAATAAAATATCCACATAGCATTGTTAATTGTTGGGTGATAACTTTGCTAGCTGCTAACAAAGCAATGCAAATGTATGCAGGAATGCAGATGGTTGTAGACTGGAGAAGAAATTAAACCCTCAAGAACATTAAGACATTAACAAAGAATGCAGATTAATTCTGTTGGATTTTACAATACTGAATTAAAGTCAGACAAGCAGCATTTTCCTTCAGACTGTTGAAAACAAGTTTAGAAATCACACATGTAAATAATACAGTTTTGTTTTGTTTTTGTTTTTACAATAACAAACAACATCAGTAATGCAGAAAAAAAATAATTCTACCTAATTAAAGCCATTGTTGAAAACTAAAATGTAGATCAGGCAAAACTGTTCTAAACGCAATGCTGATTAAAGTGACATAATACCCATATGCTTGAAAGTGATGCAGCATATTTATAAAAAGCTGACAGGAAAACATCACATGAACTATGTAAAAAAGGAAGATATTTTACCTTAAAATTTCTTCAGCTCACCAGAGTAAGTGCTCTGTGAACAAGTATGCTTCAGCTACTGTCAGCTGCAAGCTGAACAAAAAAAAACAATAGCTAATCTTATGGACATTTGTTTCAGAACAGTTGGAAATCAATGATACTATTTTTCAGGGGAAAAAAGATCACTTAGAAAATTTAAACATTTTAAAATAAGTGCTTTGGACTTCCGATGGGACGGGCTTGAGAGCAGCAGCGTGAGTGTGGAGCTCCGTGCACAGTACACCTAAATTGAGTGCTTTCTATTGGTTTCAGCCTCAATCTATGCCCGAGCCTAACTGCCCTTGACAGTCATCGTGTCTGGGCACTGAAGAGGCGGAATTTGAACATCTTCCCCCACGGAGGTCTGTGAAGAATCTTGGCTCTCTTGGCGGGAGCGGCGGCGGCCATATTGGCGTCCTGAAGCAGAGAGGGAAAGAGCTGTATAAACCGCTGTGGAGCGAAACGGGCACAGTGATTTGGTTGGGAGAAGTGACTGCTGCAGCTGCAACGGGTGCCGCTTGCTGCGGTGGTGCCGGAGGTGGTGCCGGAGGAGCGGATTCACATATCCAGACTGCCCAGGACACGCTGCAATACCGGAGGTCGGCGGGGAACACAGCGGTAAGCATCAGAAGGCTCTGCAGACTTGCCCCACGCTGTGCTACAACCTAGGAGACAAACACCATTACCCAACCTGGAATTGGGGTAAATTTTGGCAGAGGGCTCTCCTGGCTTATACTTGGGCAACACTTTGCTGATGAGGACACATGGATGGTGACGGCTTACACAGTGGCGGTTGGTAAGACTTTAACATGGCCTGACTTCCATTCCTTACTATTTAGTGTCACCTTGCTGGGTCAACTTGTTGCACTGGGGCCCCCCTTGCTTTTGGGAGTATTGAGATTTGGGGCAAACAAGAAGGCCCTAGGCCTGGGACAAACAGTTAAATGAGCTCCCCGCAGCACTCATAACATAGCTGGGACGTATCGCTACATCATACACCTGTGGAACAGACACGTGGGGTGGCCTCCAGCATTTCTTATTCACATATCACTGAAGCCCTTACTTGGGAGCTATTAGAGACCGGCTACATCAGAGCTGAACTGTAATACATCCAGCTATTTGTTGTTGCAGAACCCTGCTCATGCACAGCCTTGAAAGAGCAAGCTTTGTTTTTCATTGCCCCCTAAAGACTATCAGTACCTGCAGGTGCCTGCGAGGCTAACAAAGTATTAGGGTGGTGGAACATAAACTTTCTTGGCCACTTAAAGACTCACTTCTCTGCTCACGGCTTGTGATATATTACCCTCTATAAGGGCCACACTACTTAGTACATTGTGTGATCCTGACTCACAGCAGTGGCTCTAGGGCCACGCAAGTGGACGAAGACTGAAAAGGACCTTTTATTACAAATGCTTTTGATGGTGTTGATGTATCTAACCTTCCTTTTATTTCCTACAGGTTTACTGTACTTTTTAAATTGGTGATTTAATAGGCATTGTGTTTTGCTAGTCCTTATATTTGTGGTCATATAGGTACATTTGGTGTGACTTTCACGAATCCATTACTCTTTTGGCAAGAAGTCTGATGTATTGTATACCTTAAAACATAGCTGTATGTGTGCATGGAGAAATATCTTATACAGGACCCAATGGCAAACCGCAATAAGAATGCAGAGCGCAGAGCCAGACAGGGATCGGAAGCTGTAGCCCAGGGACCTTCTTATGAGGTTCAGCAAGACCACACTTTACTTGACCCACACCCTATAGTCAAGCAGATTTCCACCCTGTTTTTGTCCAAAATAGAGAACCTCCAAAAGGGAGTAGATACCCTGGGGGAGGAGGTGAAACAATTCTCCACTAGAGTAACTGAAGCAGAGACCAGGATCTCTGATCTCGAGTACACACAGGTCGCTACCACTAGTAAATTAGAGGCCCTAGAAAAACACTCTCTGGCTTTGCAGCAAAAAATTGATGACCTTGAGAATCGCTCGAGGCGCAATAATGTTCACCTACTGTGGCTCCCTGAATCAATTAAACCAACAGAAATTTTAACATTTGTGGAAACTGTTCTCCCGACACTGCTAGATATCCCATCTGAAAGGTTAGTGGGGAGTGTTGAACGGGCACATAGGGTAGGCCCAGAAAGACCCGCCATGGATCGCGATGCTCAGGCCCGCCCAGTAATGATAAAGTTCCTCCATTTCCAAACTAAACTCACCGTTTTGAGGGCATATAGAAGAGTAGAGGACCTGACCTATGATAACTCCAGGCTCCTGCTGTTTCAGGACTATTCTGTAGACTTGATGAAGAGGCATAGAGAATTCTCCGCGCTATGCTCTAGATTACACCGTGAGGGTAGACAGGCTTACTTGCTGTACCCGGCCAAATTCAAAATCTCGACCCCGAGGGGACCTAAATTTTTTGACTCACCAGAAACGGCGCAAGCTTTTCTAGAAGTAGAACATGGAGGAATGAGCCCAGGGAGAGCAAGAGGTGGGGAGGGATGAAGACTTTGACACATTTGCAACACTTACATTTTCTCAAATATAATGCTTTAAATGGCTGCAGCAGCCGAAACTAGAAGGTGGTTGCCCAATCTTTGGACACCCAGGTTGATACTTTATAAGTTTAGATTGTTTATAAGTTTAATGTTTGAGTTCCTGAAATTGCTTATACAGGGAGTGCAGAATTATTAGGCAAGTTGTATTTTTGAGGATTAATTTTATTATTGAACAACAACCATGTTCTCAATGAACCCAAAAAACTCATTAATATCAAAGCTGAATAGTTTTGGAAGTAGTTTTTAGTTTGTTTTTAGTTATAGCTATTTTAGGGGGATATCTGTGTGTGCAGGTGACTATTACTGTGCATAATTATTAGGCAACTTAACAAAAAACAAATATATACCCATTTCAATTATTTATTTTTAACAGTGAAACCAATATAACATCTCAACATTCACAAATATACATTTCTGACATTCAAAAACAAAACAAAAACAAATCAGTGACCAATATAGCCACCTTTCTTTGCAAGGACACTCAAAAGCCTGCCATCCATGGATTCTGTCAGTGTTTTGATCTGTTCACCATCAACATTGCGTGCAGCAGCAACCACAGCCTCCCAGACACTGTTCAGAGAGGTGTACTGTTTTCCCTCCTTGTAAATCTCACATTTGATGATGGACCACAGGTTCTCAATGGGGTTCAGATCAGGTGAACAAGGAGGCCATGTCATTAGATTTTCTTCTTGTATACCCTTTCTTGCCAGCCACGCTGTGGAGTACTTGGACGCGTGTGATGGAGCATTGTCCTGCATGAAAATCATGTTTTTCTTGAAGGATGCAGACTTCTTCCTGTACCATTGCTTGAAGAAGGTGTCTTCCAGAAACTGGCAGTAGGACTGGGAGTTGAGCTTGACTCCATCCTCAACCCGAAAAGGCCCCACAAGCTCATCTTTGATGATATCAGCCCAAACCAGTACTCCACCTCCACCTTGCTGGCGTCTGAGTCGGACTGGAGCTCTCTGCCCTTTACCAATCCAGCCACGGGCCCATCCATCTGGCCCATCAAGACTCACTCTCATTTCATCAGTCCATAAAACCTTAGAAAAATCAGTCTTGAGATATTTCTTGGCCCAGTCTTGACGTTTCAGCTTGTGTGTCTTGTTCAGTGGTGGTCGTCTTTCAGCCTTTCTTACCTTGACCATGTCTCTGAGTATTGCACACCTTGTGCTTTTGGGCACTCCAGTGATGTTGCAGCTCTGAAATATGGACAAACTGGTGGCATGTGGCATCTTGGCAGCTGCAAGCTTGACTTTTCTCAGTTCATGGGCAGTTATTTTGCGCCTTGGTTTCTCCACACGCTTCTTGCGACCCTGTTGACTATTTTGAATGAAACGCTTGATTGTTCGATGATCACGCTTCAGAAGCTTTGCAATTTTAAGAGTTCTGCATCCCTCTGCAAGATATCTCACTATTTTTGACTTTTCTGAGCCTGTCAAGTCCTTCTTTTGACCCATTTTGCCAAAGGAAAGGAAGTTGCCTAATAATTATGCACACCTGATATAGGGTGTTGATGTCATTAGACCACACCCCTTCTCATTACAGAGATGCACATCACCTAATGCTTAATTGGTAGTAGGCTTTTGAGCCTATACAGCTTGGAGTAAGACAACATGCATAAAGAGGATGATGTGGTCAAAATACTCATTTGCCTAATAATTCTGCACTCCCTGTAGTAATAATACCGAGACCAACGCCCAGCAACACGGGCTTACTCTCTTATGCAAGGTTTAATCTGTTGATGCTTATCCTGCTTATATTTATGTCTCCTGGGATCACTGAATATTGTATGTTAAAAAAAAGTGGTCTACCCGCTGGTCTTTCTATGTTGCATTTACAACTGCTACCAAGGGGTTGGAATAGCCTTCCCCTGGCCCTGCAGCGGGGCTCTTAGGATCTGGTGTAGAATGTTTGTTCAGCAAGTTAGGTTGTAATAAGCTGCTCACTGATATAAACTGTGTTGATGTTTGGTTGACATTCTGTATCTTGTTGTCCTTTTGTAGCTTACAAGACCCTGTATTACACTGGAGAACATAAATCTATCAGGAGGTATGTGACAGCGTGAAGATCCCCTATCCTCTTCCTTCCCCCCTCCCCCCTTTTTTTTTTTTTTTGTCTCTCTCTCTCTCACGAGGTATCCTACTTAATACTATAATTTAATATATACTCCTGGAACGTGGGAGGTATCCACTCCCCTATAAAGAGAAAGACCATACTTACTAAATTGAGGAAAAAAAGAGCTGATGTCGCGTTCTTGCAAGAGACGCACCTGACTGACATCGAACATGCTAAACTAGAGAGAGACTGGGTGGGTAAAGCTGAGTTTGCTTCATACAAGAGTGCCAGCCGGGATGTAGCAATTTTATTTGGGAAGAAACTAGACCTCACAGACACGGTAGTGACTAAAGACCCGGAGGGCCGATACCTTATTGTACAGACCACAATAGCCAATAAAAAATATGTTCTATGTAATGTTTATGCCCCCAACCAGAGGGATAGGATGTTCTGGGAAAATCTGATTGGAGTCCTGACTCCTTTTCTGAGCTCTGCCCTTATCATTGGAGGGGATTTTAACTTGGCTCCCAACCCGCGGTGTGACATGCTCAGGGACTCCTCTAGGGCCGCCCCTGGAACGCAAGTTAAATCGGATGGTAAATTTGAATTTGACATTTTTCAAGCTCTAACTTATTCTCTGGATGTTGTTGACATCTGGCGCAAACTCTATCCGGACGGAAGAGACTATACATGTGTCTCCCGGGCTTTGCCCACAATGTGCCGCATTGACATGTTTCTGACCTCCAACTGTTTGATCCCGCGGATCATAGATACCAAGATAGGAGAGGTAATGGTGTCTGACCACGCCCCTGTGGGGCTCTTCCTTGATGCGGTAGATCCGCCAAACGAGAGGCGAACTCTCAGGTTCCCACAATACCTAATCACATCTCAGGAGTTCCAGCAGTACATGGTCAAGTGCTGGGATGATTTACACTCGACCAATGCATTTTGCAATGCCCGAACTCTTTTGGCAAACTGCGAAGGTGGTGCTAGCAGGGGACATTTTGGCCTTTCTCTCCCGCAAAAGGAAAGTACATGCAGAGAGACTGGAAGCACTCAGAACTAGCTTAGCTGCCGCCTACTCAACCTATCGTAATGGACCCACGAGGTCGCATCATCAGAAATACATTGCTGTCAAAAACGAGTATGACGCACTCCTGGCTTATCAGGCATCTCAGACCCTTTTAAGGACCAGAGTTAAATATTACAGGTACGGTGACCGGTCGGGTAGGTTGTTGGCCTCCTTGGTCAATTTAAAAACCTCAAAACGCTTTATACCTGCCCTCAGAGATGGTGACAAAGTGGTCAGGGAACCCAAGAGAATAGCAGAGGCATTTGCCTCCTACTACTCCCAGCTGTACACCAGTGACCAAAACTGTTCTGAAGAGGTCCTGAGAGACTTCTGGAGCTCAATTCACCTACCACGGATCTCAGACGATCAGTTGGACAAACTGAATGCGCCTATCTCTAGGGAGGAAGTAGGTAAAACGATAGCATCACTAGCATTGGGCTAAGCGGCTGGCCCTGATGGACTGCCCATCGAGTTCTATTGCATGCTGAAACCGCAGGTAGTCCCAGTGTTGACAGACCTGTTCACGACATACTTTTCGGCGGCCGACACCCCGTCCAGTTTGTTTTCTGCGGCTTATATTACCCTTATCCCTAAAGCGGGAAAAGACACTCCCCTCCCTGAATCGTATAGACCGATATCGCTGCTTAATGCAGACTATAAGATTCTTACTAAACTACTTGCAGAGCACCTCAAATTCATCCTGCCAGAGGTGATCTACGAAGACCAAACCGGCTTCATGCATGCAAGATGATCAGTAGTTAATATCCGACGAGTGCTACACTTGATTCGGTATTTCTGGGATGGAAATCACAATGGAGTGAACAAACCACTTCCGGGGGCCTTCCTGCTGTCCCTGGATGCAGAGAAGGCCTTTGATAGGGTGGAATGGAGTCACCTGTTTCACACTATGGCCAAGTTCAATATCTCAGGACCCTTCACATCTTTCCTCAAAAACCTATACTCCTCTCCCGTTGCGAACATATGTGTAAACAACACGTTCTCCCCCAATGTGACTTTGGGGCGAGGCACTAGACAAGGCTGCCCCCTGTCGCCGCTGCTATTCAATATGGCCCTAGAGCCACTGGCAATAAAGCTGCGCCAAATCTTCCCAGGTATCAACATGGGAGGGGTCCCCCAACAGCTGGCATTATATGCAAACGACATGATGTTGTTTGTGCAGGATCCGAAGCTGCATATCCCCTCGATTTTGCAAACTTTGAGCGACTTTGGCTCCTTCTCGGGGTACAAGGTCAATATGCAAAAATCAGAGATCCTGTGGTTAAATAAAAAAAAAGGCAGTGTGCATGACTATCCGTTTGTACCGGCCTCCCAGAGTCTAACTTATCTTGGAATTCATATTCCTGTTAATCCTAATAAGATATACTCTATGAATCTAACCCCCCCTGTGTGCCAAGCTCTGTAGTTTGATGAGAAGCTGGAAATCTCTTCCCTTGTCGCTAGCGGGTAGGATCAGCCTAGTGAAGATGGTGGTTCTCCCCCGCCTCCTATACCCGCTACTTATGCTGCCTCTGTTACTGACGAAGTCAGATGTGAAGTTATTGAATGCGGCAACACGATTCTTTGTCTGGAGGGGGGGTAAACCCCGAATATCGGCAGATAAGTTATCTATGCCATACCTGAAGGGGGGGTCTCTCCCTGCTGGACTTTAAACTTTACAACTGGGCAGCACTGATCCATTTGGTTCTAGACTGGCAGGTGGATACACAACATTTTTACAGGCCCAACTTGGAACATGCAGCCCTTGGGGGAATCTCCCTAGCATATTTGCCACACATGGCGAAATCTGGAGCGGCTAAATTGGTGGGCATGAACTTGCTATACCGTGACCCATTAAGAGCCTGGCACCAGGCACATAAATTCTTGAAAAAAAGTTGCCACAGCTCTGTCTTTCTTCCCCTCCACAATAATCCGGACTTCCCAGCGGGGTTGGATATGAAACCCTTTGACTATTGGGAGAAGCTGGGTCTGAAGTCGGTGGGATCCTTGCTGGAGCCCCTGACTCGCTCAGTAAAATCCTTTTCTACGCTGCAAAGGGAGTTTAATCTTCCGAATGCTCACTTTTATGCCTACTTGCAGACGCGTCATTATTTGAACACACTGATTAGGGATAATCCGGACTTCTGGGATGGTTCCCCTTTTCGACTTACACAATCCCTTTTTAAAATGGACAGATTCTCTCTATCAGAGATCTATCAAACCTTTCTACAGGATAGACTGACGAAAATACAGTCGTCTGCTGTGATGGGATGGGAGAGAGAGGGGGTCCCGGGGATTACAGTGGAGGAGGCCCGGAGAGCATTGGAGAAAGTTAGAAAGGCGACTCTCTCGGTGAATCTCAGGGAAACCCAAACTAAATTTTTACATAGAGCTTACCTGACCCCTAAAAGACTGGTCAAGTGGGTACCTAATTGCCCTAATAAATGTTCTAAATGCACCATGGAGGCCCCGGGTCTGTTACACTGCATATGGGATTGCCCAGTGATACGGCAATTCTGGCATCAATTGCAATACTGGATCAACAAGAAATTGAAGGTCCCGATTTCACTCAATTCCACGGATATCCTGTTTCTAAACTGGGGTGCCCAATATAAACACTGTGACATAGAACTGACCATGACTATCCTACATGCACGAAAGTGTATCCTTGGACCAAGAGGACAAGACCTACTATAGCTTACATTCGTAACATCCTGAAAACTCACTTGTTTATAGAGCAGGTAGACACCAGGGTAGATGTCGGTAATAGGCTTAACCTGTTTTTAAGGAAATGGCGCAGACTGATTTTGACCTTTGAACTCCCAGTTCAAAGACAGATTTTACTACCATTTCAGCACTCTGAGATATTCTTGGAGAACACCTTGAGGGGCGAGTGGGCCCACATACTTTATCCAAGGAACTCCTAAAGACTACAGAAGGAGAGGGAGACGGGAGAGACAATTACATCCCTTCCTTTCCCCTCCTTTTCCCTTTCCCCCCCCTCTTCACGCGGTTCACTAAGTGACATCTTAAAAAGCTAGCTCAAGGGGTCCTATAGGTCTGGGTTTACAGGGTGTGGGAGGGAGTTTTGACAGTTTGGGTAGAGGTTAGGGGGCGGAGGGGTGGGAATGGGGGAGTGTTATAAAATACAAAATCGGTGAGAGGTTAACACATTTGGGATAAGTTCATGACATAAATATGTTACAAGCATCGGAACTAAAGGTGTGTTGAAAGATTAATATATGACAATGTGCCCAACTGTGTTGGTGCTTGACTCTGTTGTTCCTTTGATATCTGCTGTAACTATGAGTCTTCATGTGTGATACTCTCAATAAAAAGACAAAAAAAAAGTGCTTTGAAAAAAAAATCATTATTGTTAAAGGGATATAGCACTATAAATTTAACTCCCCTTTAATGTCTTCCCAATTATTCATTTACCTGCTGGAGTATATTATATTGTTTACAAATAGCTGTTATTGTCTACTGAATCTGCCACCGTTAATGAGAAAATATAAATACAGCAGTATACTCTATAGAAAATCTATGTAAGCAATCTTATTTCTATCGAATTGCCATATAAAGATATACACAAACGTTTTTTTGAGGAGGTTCTAATTGTATTGTAATTTATATCACACCCAGGTCCTAAGAGGATAACATCGTATCAAGTTAAATTTATTGGAAAGTAACCAGGTTTTAAAATCAGCTGTTGTAATCTATATTACCCATTCCAGCATTATATGCGCCATCCTTTATGTTCTTTAAAGTAAGTGGCAGAACTAAGCCTCTTGGCAGGGGAAAATGCAGAGAGCTCAGCCCATTTGAAAGGGTGCTACTGCAGCTGATTTGAATACAATGGTCTTAGCTGCTTGCCTAAATACATTGTTCCTTTAATCCTCTAGATTGTCTTATTCCCATTACACTTATAAATATTATGATAGAAAAATATTATTGTTAGGGCATTTTATTTTATTTACTCTACACAGTAAAACATGCCTGCAGATGCCCATGACACAATATATACAGTTTCTCACAAAAGGGAGTAGACCCCTCACATTTTTGTAAATATTTTATTATATCTTTTCATGTGACAACACTGAAGAAATTACACTTTGCTACAATGTAAAGTAGAGAGTAAACAGCCTGTATAACACTGTAAATTTGCTGTCCTCTCAAAATAACTCAACACACAGCCGTTAATGTCTAAACAGTTGGCAACAAAAGTGAGTACACCCCTATGTGGAAATGTCTAAATAGGGCCCAATTAGCAATTTTCCCTCAACGGTGTCATGTGACTCATTAGTGTAACAAGGTCTCAGGTGTGAATGGGGAGCAGGTGTGTTAAATTTGGTGTTATCGCATTCCCACTCTCTCATACTAGTCACTGGAAGTTCAACATGGCACCTCATGGCAAAGAACTCTCTGAGGATCTGAAAAAAAGAATTGTTACTCTACATAAAGATGACTTAGGCTATAAGAAGATTGCCAAGACCCTGAAACTGAGCTGCAGCATGGTGAGCAAGACCATACAGCAGTTTCACAGGACATGTTCCACTCAGAACAGGTCTTGCCATGGTCGACCAAAGAAGTTGAGTGCACGTGTTCAGCGTCATATCCATAGGTTGTCTTTGGGAAATAGAGGTATGAGTGCTGCCAGCATTGCTGCAGAGGTTGAATGGGTGGGGGGGGTCAGCCTGTCAGTGCTGAGACTATAAGCCGCACACTGCATCAAATTGGTCTGCATGGCTGTTTTCCCAGAAGGAAGCCTCTTCCAAAGATGATGCACAAGAAAGCCTGCAAACAGTTTGCTGAAGACAAGCAGACTAAGGACATGGATTACTGGAACCATGTCCTGTGGTCTGATGAGACCAAGATAAACTTATTTGGTTCAGATGGTGTCAAGCGTGTGTGGCGGCAACCAGGTGAGGAGTACAAAGACAAGTTTGTCTTGCCTACCGTCAAGCATGGTGGTGGGAGTGTCATGGTCTGAGCCTGCATGAGTGCTGCCAGCACTGGGGAACACAGTTCATTGAGGGAACCATAAATGCCAACATGTACTGTGACATACTGAAGCAGAGCATGATCCCCTTCCTTCGAAGACTGGGCCGCAGGGCAGTATTCCAACATGATAAAGACCCCCAAACACAACTCCAAGATGACCACTGCCTTGCTAAAGAATGGATGTGAAGCTGCATTCAGGTGAATTCCGAATTTTCGCAATCCACCGGGATGCAGCGTAAGCTGCATCCCGGTGGATGTAGCGAAGGCAAACGGAGCTTTACAAAAGCAACACCTAATCGCCCACATTAAAGTATTTTTTTTAAAAAACTAACCGCCCGCATCAAATATTAAAAAAACAAAAACTAACCGCCCGCATCAAGTATTAAAAAAAAACACCGCCCGCACGAAATATAACAAAAAAATTCTACACAAAGTATTAACTCCTAAACCACAAAATCCCTACATCGCAATAAACCTATTTTCGCTATTAACCCCTAAACCGCAAAATCCCTACATCGCAATAAACCTATTTACCCTATTAACCGCTAAACCGCAAAACCCCTACATTGCAATATACCTATTTACCCTATTAACCCCAAAACCGCAAAACCCCTACATCACAATAAACCTATTAAACGTATTAACCCTTTAAACCGCAAAACCCACAACGCAAATAACTATTTAAATAACGAAGTACAGTACACTAACCAAACACCCCCTAACCTAACACCCCCTAACCTAACACCCCCTAACCTAACACCCCATTAAATAAACCCAAATTACCTAAACTAATACATTCTAAAGTTACAACAACAACAAAAATAACATTACAGAAAATAAAAAAATCAAATTACCAATTTTAACAAAATGAAACCTAATCCCTATTAAAAAAAAGACCCCCCCCAAAATAAAAACAGCCCCTACTCTAATAATAAACTACCAGTAGCCCTTAAAAGGGCTTTTTTGCAGGGCTTTGCCCCAAGATAATCAGTCCCACCTAACATTAAACCCTCCCACCCACCAAAATAAAAGAACCTAACATTAAATAAACCTAAACTACCCATTGCCCTGAAAAGGGCATTTGTTTGGGCATTGCCCTTAAAAGGGCATTTAGCTCTTTTTCTACCCATCACTAATCTAAACAAATCCCCCCAAAAAAACCTTAAAAAATCCTAAGTCTAACCCCCAGGTTGGTACTCCCGGTTCCTGAAGTACGGTAGAGAAGGTCCTGTTCCAGGCGGTGAAGTCTTCTTCCAAGCGCAAGATTGAAGACCGTGGAGCTGAAGACCGGTGACCGCAGAGCCATGGAGCGTGGAGGATCCACTTTGTACGATCTCCGCAGTACACTGAATAGTGAATTCAAGGTACGTGATTAAAGATAGCATCCCTTGAATTCCTATTGGCTGATTTGATTCTTCCAATTCAAATCAGCCAATAGGATGAAAGCTACTCAAATCCTATTGGCTATTTAAATTAGCCAATAGCATGAGAGCAAGTGAAATTCTATTGGCTGATTTAAATAGCCAATAAAATTGCACTTGCTCTCAGGTAGGGTGATCTTCAATGGGGTTTTTTTAAGGGGGGATTGGGTGGGTTTTAGAGTAGGGGTGTGTGGGTGGTGGGTTATAATGTTGGGGGGTTATTGTATTTCTTTTTTTTACAGGTAAAAGAGCTGATTACTTTGGGGTAATGCCCCGCAAAAAGCCCTTTTAAGGGTTGGTAAAAGAGCTGATTACTTTGGGTCAATGCCCCGCAAAAGGTCCTTTTAAGGGCTATTTGTAATTTAGTGTAGGGTAGGGAATTTTATTATTTTGGGGGCTTTTTTATTTTATCAGGGTGATTAGATTAGGTGTAATTAGTTTAAAATATTGTAATTTCTTTTTTATTTTCTGTAATTTAGTGGGGGGGTTTTCTTAATTTAGTTTATTTTATTTTATTGCATTTAATTGTAGGTAGTTTATGTAATTAATTTAATTATAGAGTAGTGTTAGGTGTAATTGTAACTTAGGTTAGGGTTTATTTTACAGATATATTTGTATTTATTTTATCTAGGTATTTATTAAATAGTTAATATCTATTTAATAACTATTGTGCCTAGTTAAAATAAATACAAAGTTGCCTGTAAAATAAAAATAAATCCTAAAATAGCTACAATGTAACTATTAGTTATATTGTAGCTATATTAGGGTTTATTTTACAGGTAAGTATTTAGTTTTAAATAGGAATAATTTATTTAATTATAGTCATTTTATTTAGATTTATTAAAAATAGATTTAAGTTAGGGGGGTGTTATGGTTAGGGTTAGACTTAGGTTTAGGGGTTAATAACTTTATTATAGTAGCGGCGACATTGGGGGGGCAGATAAGGGGTTAATAACATTTAACTAGTGTTTGCGAGGTGGGAGTGCGGCAGTTTAGGGGTTAATACATTTATTAAAGCGGTGGCAATGTCCAGTCGGCAGATTAGGGGTTAATAATTGTAGGTAGGTGGCAGCGACGTTGGGGGCAGCAGATTAGGGGTTAAATAATTTTATTATAGTGTTTCCGATATGGGGGGGCCGCGGTTTAGGGGTTAATAGGTAGTTTATGGGTGTTAGTGTACTTTGTAGCACTTTAGTTAAGAGCTTTATGTTCCGGCATTAGCCCATAAAACTCTTAACTACTGACTTTTATATGCGGTAGGAGTCTTGGAGGTAGAGGCTGTACCGCTCACTTCTTCCAAGACTTGTAATACCAGCGTTAGCCAAATCCCATTAAAAAGATAGGATACACAATTGATGTAAGGGGATTTGCGGTATGGAAAAGTCGCGGATTAAAAGTGAGCGGTACACCTGTACCTGCCAAACTTGTAATACCAGCGGGCGTTAAAAAGCAGCGTTAGCACCCCTTAACGCTGCTTTTTAAGGCTAACGCCAAACTCTAGCCGTAATAATGCTAAAAAATTAAACTAAATACGATGTTCCGCTATAAATCTAACTGATCTCTCTCTACAACAACTCTCCTCACAGACTGCTTTTTCCTAACTGCGTCAGATAATGTTTTAACTTATTATTTAAATTGACTAACCGGCGCGAGGAAGGGATGTGGTTAGTCGCGAGCAACACACGCAATTTGCCACAAGCGAGAGGCGTGGCTTTCCACAAACGTGCAGTGTTTGATTGACACTGACGTACTGTATATGTTAATTCCTATCCCGGTAAAATATTTTCGTAAGTTGCGATCGGCAATTTCCGTAACTCCGCCCACACATAATTTATACTGTATCAATGCATAGTTACTGTATCAATAATGTAGACACTGACACAGAAAAAATAAGCATTAATAAAAATGTCAGTGTCTACATTATTTATACAGTCACTATATGCATTGTGACTATATAAATAATGTTTAGACTGAACCGCCTCCCAAAAATAAACCTAACATTTCTTAACCTATATTTCCGCCTTCCCCAAAAAATCGCAATTAAAACTAATCCTATCAGCCAATCGGAATTCGAGGGATGCCATCTTGGATGACGTCATTTAAAGGACCAGCCATTCATCGGGTAGTCGTCGGCTGAGAAGGATGTTCCACGCTGGAGGTCTTCAAGATGGAGCTGTTCCTCGTCGGATGGATGAAGATAGAAGATGTCGCTTGGATGAAGATGTCTGCCGGTCCGGATGTCCTCTTCTGCCCGGATAGGATGAAGACTTCTGCCGGTCTGGATGTCCTCTTCTGCCCCATCTGATGACCACTGGTGCCCCGCTGGGTGAAAACGGCTCAAGGTAGGGTGATCTTCAATGGGGTAGTGTTAGGTATTTTAAGGGGGGGGGTCAGGTGGGTTTTAGAGTAGGGGTGTGTGGGTGATGGGTTGTAATGTTGGGGGGTATTGTATTTCATATTTTTTTACAGGTAAAGGAGTTGATTACTTTGGGGCAATGCCCCGCAAAAAGCCCTTTTAAGGGCTGGTAAAAGAGCTGATTACTTTGGGGCAATGCCCCGCAAAAGGCCCTTTTAAGGGCTATTTGTAATTTAGTGTAAGGTAGGGAATTTTATTATTTTGGGGGGCTTATTTATTTTATTAGGGGGATAAGATTAGGTGTAATTAGTTTAAAATATTGTAATTTCTTTTTTATTTTCTGTAATTTAGTGTTTTTTTTTCGTAATTTAGTTTATTTTATTTTATTGTATTTAATTGTAGGTAGTTTAGGTAATTAATTTAATTATAGAGTAGTGTTAGGTGTAATTGTAACTTAGGTTAGGGTTTATTTTACAGGTATATTTGTATTTATTTTATCTAGGTATTTATTAAATAGTTAATATCTATTTAATAACTATTGTGCCTAGTTAAAATAAATACAAAATTTAATTTATTTATTGATAGTGTAGTGTTAGGTTTAATTGTAACTTAGGTTAGGATTTATTTTACAGGTAATTTTGTTTTTTTTTTTAACTATTTTAGCTATTAAATAGTTATTAACTATTTAATAGCTATTGTACCTGGTTAAAATAAATACAAAGTTACCTGTAAAATAAAAATAAATCCTAAAATAGCTACAATGTAACTATTAGTTATATTGTAGCTATATTAGGGTTTATTTTCCAGTTAAGTATTTAGTTTTAAAGAGGAATAATTTATTTAATTATAGTAATTTTATTTAGATTTATTAAAAATAGATTTAAGTTAGGGGGGGTTAGGGTTAGACTTAGGTTTAGGGGTTAATACATTTAATATAGTAGCGTGACGTTGTGGGAGACAGATTAGGGGTTAATAATTGTAGGTAGGTGGCAGCGACGTTGGGGGCGGCAGATTAGGGGTTAATAAATATAATGTAGGCGTTGGCGATGTTAGGAGCAGCAGATTAGGGGTTCATAGGTATAATGTAGGTGGCGACGGTGTCCGGAGCGGCAGATTAGGGGTTAATAAGTGTAAGGTTAGGGGTGTTTAGACTCGGGGTTCATGTTAGGGTGTTAGGTGTAGACTTAGAAAGTATTTTTCCATAGGAAACAATGGGGCTGTGTTAGGAGCTGAACGCTGATTTTTTGCAGGTGTTAGTTTTTTTTCAGCCAGCTCAGCCCCATTGTATCCTATGGGGAAATCGTGCACAAGCACGTTTTGCCAGCTTACCGCTACCGTAAGCAACGCTGGTATTACAGGGAGAAGTGGCGCTAAATTTGCTCAACGCTCACTTTTCTGAGGCTAACGCAGCCATTCAGAAAACTTGTAATACCAGCGTTGTTTAAAGTGTGCGCTGGAAAAAAAAGGCTCGTTAGCAACGCAAGTTTTTACCGACAAAACTTGTAAACTAGCCATTAGTTATTACAACCAAAAAGTTTTTATAAAAGCTAAAGATAAGCCTGTTGTCTGTTTTTTTTAACAGCTTTTTTCAAAGCTTAAGTTGTTCAAAAAAAAAAAAAAAGATTGGACATATTTAGAAAGCTAAATAACAGAACATTAATAAACTTATAAAGCTTTTTTAAAAGCTAAAGCATTTTAAAAAGAAAAAGTCTGTTGCTACATAAATAGCTAAGTAGGGTATAACATTGAATATTAATTTATATAAATATATTATTATAAAGTATACTCTTTATTTAAAAGGTATACTATTTTTTATTGGGTTTTATTTTTTAAAGTTAAAAAAAAAGTTGTACATTTAACTATAGATTAGAATAATATAAGAAAGATATTGCAAATAGGGGTTGCAACATCTGTAAATTATTTAGGAAAAAAATAATTAGACTGCCCTCTGAGGCTTATTGACTAGTATATATATATAAGCATATACATATATATTTATGTGTTTATAAATAACACAAATAAATAAATATATATACATGTAAGCATATATATTTACAGGAAACATACAGTTCCTGATAGACCGCAATGAAAACACCGCACATCCACAAAATGAACCCCTAAAAACTGCTTTGTATAGTTATTTTTATTTTTACAAAATATTTACCATTTTTTTTAAATAAAAAAGTAAAACATACTTTATTTTGGGGGCAATTGGGGCAATTTTTGAAAATTAACCAGAGATCTGATCTCTGGTTAATTTTCAGAGCACTAATTTCTACTGCTAACTTGCGGTAGCAATAACCAGTCACTTGTAATGGCTGGTTATTTATAGCGCACCTGGAAACGGGGGAATTTGCCCATTTATGGGCATGCGATAAATTAGCACTCTACTTCTAATCTAGCCCATAAGTGGTATAGGAAGCGGCTTTGGACTGCCTCAGTACATTATTACATTCTTTATATGTTTCCAGTCTGATTAATCTCTGATACATAATACCCAGCTTTTATTTCCTGGACTGCCCTGGTAAGAGTATATTTTTATTCTTGCCCTTAATAAATAAAGTCACATACCCACCCTAAAATAATATAATAGATGTCCATTGTGATATCAGAAGGCCCTGTTATAAATATGCTATATAAAGTTATTGTGGAGCAATGAATATCTTATACAGAATATCTATCTCAAACATCTGTTTAATTCACTTTAATTAAGACAATGTAAAAGTAAACAAGTTTTTAATCACAAAAGCTTGATAATAAAATGGGCTTATAAAACAACATGTTACCAGTTGAATGGAATATAGTCAGTTTCATTACACAATGCTTGACCAATAGGATCTTGTTGACCTACTATTATTTTTGGTTTTCTATGTCTTGAAATAATGTGAAGTTTGATTTTATGTCTCTAACTACTTAAAAGATCTTTAATAAAGCTTGTTAAAAAAAATGCATTAGCCATTAGTGATGTTGCGAATAGTTCGCCGGCGAATAGTTCCCGGCGAACATAGCTTGTTCGCGTTCGCCGCAAACATATGCGATGTTCGATCCGCCCCCTATTCGTCATCATTGAGTAATACTTTGACCCTGTAGCTCACAGTCAGCAGACACATTCCAGCCAATCAGCAGCAGACCCTCCCTCCCAGACCCTCCTACCTCCTGGACAGCATCCATTTTAGATTCATTCGGAAGCTGCATTCTTAGTGAGAGGAGGGACAGTGTAGCTGCTGCTGATTTAATAGGGAAATCGATAGCTAGGCTAGTGTATTCAGTGTCCACTACAGTCCTGAAGGACTCATCTGATCTCTGCTGTAAGGACAGCACCCCAAAAAGCCCTTTTTAGGGCAAGAACATCAGTCTGCTTTTTTTTTTTCTGTGTAATCTAATTGCAGTGGCCTGCCTACCAGCGTGGGTGTCAGGCTCACAGCGTATACTGTGCCCACTTGCCCAGTGCCACCACACATATCTGGTGTAACAGTAGTGTACATTTAAAAAAACAACACTTTTTTGACTGTGAAATAATAGCAGTCAGTTTCCTTCACACGTGTGCGTTTCAGTGCCTGCCTGCCAAGGCACAGTGTCACCCCAGTGCAACTCATATCAGTAACAGTAGTGTACATTTAAAAAAAAAAACACTTTTTTGACTGTGAAATAGTAGCAGTCAGTTTCCTTTACACGTGCGCATTTCAGTGCCTGCCTGCCAGGGCATAGTGTCACCCTAGTGCAACTCATATCTGGTGTAACAGTAGTGTACATTTAAAAAAAAAAAAAACTTTTTTGACTGTGAAATAATAGCAGTCAGTTTCCTTCACACGTGTGCCTTTCAGTGCCTGCTTGCCAGGGCACAGTGTCACCCCAGTGCAACTCATATCTGGTGTAACAGTAGTGTACATTTAAAAAAAAAAACATTTTTTTTACTGTAATGGATTGAATAGCAGTTAGTTGTCTGCAAGCGTGTGTGTCAGGCCTACATCGTCTACTCTGCCAACTTCTGCCAGTGCACAGTGCCACTCATATCTGTTGTCACAGTAGCTTGCACGCATATTACCACTAATCGAAAAAAAAATATGATAGGCAGAGGCAGGCCACCCCGCAGGGGCCGTCGTGGTCGTGGTGCTGTGATTCCCTTTGGCCCTAGAATAATGCCCAGTGTTCAGAGGCCACGTACCCCGAACTCAAACAGTTCTGAAGACATAGTTGACTGGCTAACACAGGACACCCAATCTTCTACAGCTTCCGCTCAGAACCCTGACGCACCATCCTCCTCCAGCTTATCTTCAGCACCTCTCAAGTTACCACTCGCCCGTCTGCCGCCACCACCAACACTAGCACCACAGCCGCTTCACTTGATCTGTCAGAGGAGTTATTTACACATCAGTTGGAAGAAATGAGTGATAGTGATGTGCAACCAATATTGCCAGAGGATGTAGATAACAGGGATATGTCTCAGTCAGGCAGCATTACACACATGGACGTACGGTGTGATGATGATGATGTTGTAACCTCTGCTGCTTCCTTTGAGTTGTCAGATACAAGTGAAGGGGTTGATGATGACGATGCGTTCCGTGGATGTCACGTGGGTGCCCGCTAGAAGAGAAGAAGAAGAGGGGGAAGTTCCGATGGGGAGACAGAGAGGAGGAGGAGACGAGTTGGAAGCAGGGGGAGGTCGTCGCAAGGAGCTAGTGGCACAGACAGCATGCATCGGCACCCGGGGTCAGCCAGACAGCACGCCAATCAACGCATGCTGTTGCCACCAGAATGCCATCATTGCAGAACTCAGCAGTGTGGCATTTTTTTTGTGTGTCTGCCTCTGACAACAGCGATGCCATTTGCAACCTGTGCCAAAAGAAACTGAGTCGTGGGAAGTCCAACACCCACCTAGGTACAACTGCTTTGCGAAGGCACATGATCGCACATCACAAACGCCTATGGGATCAACACATGAGTATAAGCAGCACACAAACTCAAAGCCGCCATCCTCCTCCTGGTCCAGCATCTTCAGCCACGTCAACCACTGATGTCCTCCTTGCCCCCTCTCAACCATCCGCCACTCCGTGTCTCGCCTTGAACAGTTCCTGCTCATCTGCCCACAGTCAGGTGTCTGTTAAGGACATGTTTGAGCGTAAGAAGCCAATGTCACAAAGTCACCCCCTTGCCCGGCATCTGACAGCTGGCTTGTCTGAACTCTTAGCCCGCCAGCTTTTACCATACAAGCTGGTGGAGTCTGAGGCGTTCAAAAAATCTGTAGCTATTGGGACACCGCAGTGGAAGGTACCCGGACGAAATTTCTTTGCACAAAAGGCAATCCCTAACCTGTACTCGATTGTGCAAAAGGAAGTAATGGCATGTCTGGCACACAGTGTTGGGGCAAGGGTCCATCTGACCACTGATACCTGGTTTGCAAAGCATGGTCAGGGCAGGTATATCACCTACACTGCGCATTGGATAAACCTGCTGACGGCTGGCAAGCATGGAATGCATGGCTCTGCATAGGAATTGGTGACACCACCATGACTTGCAGGCAGGCCTGCTGCCACCTCCTCTACTCCTCCTACTCCACCCTCTTCCATAACCTCCTCGGCTGAGTCCTCTTCTGCTGCTGCTTCTTGCTCCACATCAACGGCACCCCCCCAGCTCCCCAGGTACTATTCCACATCCCGGATACGGCAGTGTCACGCCGTCTTGGGGTTGACTTGCCTTAAAGCAGAGAGTCACACCGGACCAGCACTCCTGTCCGCCCTGAACACACAGGTGGATCAGTGGCTGACTCCGCACCAACTGGAGATCTGCAAAGTGGTTTGTTACAACGGAAGAAATTTGGTGGCGGCATTGAATTTGGGCAAGTTGACACATGTGCCGTGCATGGCTCATGTGTGTAATCTGATCGTACAACGCTTTGTGCATAAGTACCCAGGCTTACAGGATGTCTTGAAGCAGGCCAGGAAGGTGTGTGGCCATTTCAGGCTTTCCTACACGGCCATGGCGCACTTTTCAGATATCCAGCGGCGAAACAACCTGCCAGTGAGCTTGATTTGCGACAGCCCGACACGTTGGAATTCAACACTCCTAATGTTCGACCGCCTGCTCCAACAAGAAAAAGATGTTAACGACTATTTGTATGACCGGGGTGCTAGGACAGCCTCTGCGGAGCTGGGAATTATTTTGCCACGTTACTGGACACTCATGCGCAATGCCTGTAGGCTCATGTGTCCTTTTGAGGAGGTGACAAACCTAGTCAGTCGCACCGAAGGCACCATCAGCGACATCATACCATTTGTTTTCTTCCTGGAGCGTGCCCTGCGAAGAGTGCTGGATCAGGCCGTAGATGAGCGTGAAGAGGAAGAGGAAGAGTTGTGGTCACCATCACCACCAGAAACAGCCTTATCAGCATCGCTTGCTGGACCTGCGGCAACGCTGGAAGAGGATTGTGAGGAAGAGGAGTCAGATGAGGAATGTGGCTTTGAGGAGGAGGAGGAAGACCAACCACAACCGGCATCCCAGGGTGCTCGTTGTCACTGAGGACGAGGAACGGGACATGAGTAGCTCGGCATCCAACCTTGTGCAAATGGGATCTTTCATGCTGTCGTGCCTGTTGAGGGACCCTCGTATAAAAAGGCTGAAGAAGAACGACCTGTACTGGGTGTCCACGCTACTAGACCCCCGGTATAAGCATAAAGTGCCTGAAATGTTACCGAATTACCGCAAGTCGGAAAGGATGCAGCAGTTCCAAAATAAATTAAAAAGTATGCTTTACACAGCGTATATGGGTGATGTCACAGCACAACGGGAATCTAACAGGGGAAGAGGTGAAAGTAATCCTCCTCCTCCCACGACCATGCCGGCAAGGACAGGACGCTTTACAAACGTGTTGTTGATGGAGGACATGCGGAGCTTTTTAAGTCCTACGCATCGCCACAGCCCTTCGGGGTCCACCCTCAGAGAACGACTCGACCAACAGGTAGCAGACTACCTCACCTTAACTGCAGATATCGACACTCTGAGGAGCGATGAACCCCTTGACTACTGGGTGTGCAGGCTTGACCTGTGGCCTGAGCTATCCCAATTTGCGATAGAATTTCTGGCCTGCCCCGCTTCAAGTGTCCTGTCAGAAAGGACCTTCAGTGCAGCAGGAGCTATTGGCACTGAGAAGAGAAGTTTCTGGAGCAAGAAAGGAAAAGAATACACTTGGAAGCACTCACAGGTCACTTATTGAGTCATTTTAATATCGAGAGATCAAAAAATGAAATCCAAGAATGGAAGAGACATACTCTTGACTATAATTAAAATTTAACTTTTATTGGGGTTCGAAAATAAAATAGGAAAAAACTTTAAAAACACACTTATGTACCGATTGTAGTCTATTTGGCTTGTCGTGTCGCTGTACAGAATACTTAAATTACTTCTGCAAATACTCCTATATATAATATAATTTGGGTTGCAGTTAATTAACCTGCTTACTATTCGCTGTTGTCTGTGTATACTATACTTATGTATACCTTGAATTGAGTATAAGTGTTACCGGCTAAGTTGGATATATTACCAGGTTTAACGATCTGCAGAGAAAGAGCAGTTTATAAATATAGTCTTTCTTCGCTCGATTATCTGAGAGGTTGATTGTATCTCTCTTTTCACATATGTATATGTTTCAGTCTGAGTATTAAATAATGAAACAGTGTCTCAAATACCCCGTTGTATAATAATAATGCACAGGACTGTTTATGTATTAGTGTGTGCTGATGTCACACCCATAAGCATATCAAACATTAACTAAATATTTGTTCCCACGCGTATACCTGTTTCAGTCAAATTATTAAATATTGATGCAGTGTTTCAAATACACTGTTAAATATTAGTGGTTCGCAAGACTGTTTGTGTATTGGCGTGTACTGGTGTCACTCTTACATGCATATCACAATCCAAATATTTCTCATTTGCTCTATTATATATTAATAATTCAGCAGAGTGTTTTTGCATTAGACTGTGCCTGTATTCGCTGCTTTTTGTGTGTAAAAAACTTGTATATATCTCAATTTAAGCAATATAATTTGTCGTTAAATTAGGTATATTACCAGCTTCAACCCTCTATAAATTATACAAGGCAGTTTATCAGTGTACTGTGTTTATTCAGTTGTCTGAGAGGTTAACTGTGTCTCAGTTTTTACACTCTTATACAAATTTCGGTCTAGAAAGTTTTAATAAAAATCACAGTAGCTTATGTCCTGTCATGTAATAGTGATTCACAGGACCTTATTTGCCTGCTCAGTTTTGTAAGAGGTTAGCTGTGTCTATCTTTTTACACACACTTGTGTCTAATAGTTTAAATCTTCAATAATGTTGCAACGACCTAACTGCACATTTGTGACAGTTTATGCATTAGCGTGTACTGACATTTGCGGCTATTTTTTTAAAAAATTGATATGCTTATATAAATCACAGTTTTGTACATACATGTAATCCGTGATATTAGGTATACTGACTAAATTTACAGCTGTAACCGTTGACTGCCAGGGAGAGTAATATGCTCTCCAGCGTTCTCGGGTGCTAGGTTAATTAATGCAACATGATTGTCAGTGACACTTGGCTAGCCGGATCAAATGTAAATATTAAACCATTCCTAGCTCTCTGTAGACTTAGAATAAATTGAGTGAAAAGACTACAGTAATTGAATCGGTAGCTTAAGGCTTGCTAAAAACACAGGAGCTCCTAGGACTCCTCACCATTGCCCTAACGTCCCTGACATGTTTCGCCACGTAACGTGGCTTTTTCAAAGGACCTTTGAAAAAGCCACGTTACGTGGCGAAACATGTCAGGGACGTTAGGGCAATGGTGAGGAGTCCTAGGAGCTCCTGTGTTTTTAGCAAGCCTTAAGCTACCGATTCAATTACTGTAGTCTTTTCACTCAATTTATTCTAAGTCTACAGAGAGCTAGGAATGGTTTAATATTTACATTTGATCCGGCTAGCCAAGTGTCACTGACAATCATGTTGCATTAATTAACCTAGCACCCGAGAACGCTGGAGAGCATATTACTCTCCCTGGCAGTCAACGGTTACAGCTGTAAATTTAGTCAGTATACCTAATATCACGGATTACATGTATGTACAAAACTGTGATTTATATAAGCATATCAATTTTTTTTAAAAATAGCCGCAAATGTCAGTACACGCTAATGCATAAACTGTCACAAATGTGCAGTTAGGTCGTTGCAACATTATTGAAGATTTAAACTATTAGACACAAGTGTGTGTAAAAAGATAGACACAGCTAACCTCTTACAAAACTGAGCAGGCAAATAAGGTCCTGTGAATCACTATTACATGACAGGACATAAGCTACTGTGATTTTTATTAAGACTTTCTAGACCGAAATTTGTATAAGAGTGTAAAAACTGAGACACAGTTAACCTCTCAGACAACTGAATAAACACAGTACACTGATAAACTGCCTTGTATAATTTATAGAGGGTTGAAGCTGGTAATATACCTAATTTAACGACAAATTATATTGCTTAAATTGAGATATATACAAGTTTTTTACACACAAAAAGCAGCGAATACAGGCACAGTCTAATGCAAAAACACTCTGCTGAATTATTAATATATAATAGAGCAAATGAGAAATATTTGGATTGTGATATGCATGTAAGAGTGACACCAGTACACGCCAATACACAAACAGTCTTGCGAACCACTAATATTTAACAGTGTATTTGAAACACTGCATCAATATTTAATAATTTGACTGAAACAGGTATACGCGTGGGAACAAATATTTAGTTAATGTTTGATATGCTTATGGGTGTGACATCAGCACACACTAATACATAAACAGTCCTGTGCATTATTATTATACAACGGGGTATTTGAGACACTGTTTCATTATTTAATACTCAGACTGAAACATATACATATGTGAAAAGAGAGATACAATCAACCTCTCAGATAATCGAGCGAAGAAAGACTATATTTATAAACTGCTCTTTCTCTGCAGATGGTTAAACCTGGTAATATATCCAACTTAGCCGGTAACACTTATACTCAATTCAAGGTATACATAAGTATAGTATACACAGACAACAGCGAATAGTAAGCAGGTTAATTAACTGCAACCCAAATTATATTATATATAGGAGTATTTGCAGAAGTAATTTAAGTATTCTGTACAGCGACACGACAAGCCAAATAGACTACAATCGGTACATAAGTGTGTTTTTAAAGTTTTTTCCTATTTTATTTTCGAACCCCAATAAAAGTTAAATTTTAATTATAGTCAAGAGTATGTCTCTTCCATTCTTGGATTTCATTTTTTGATCTCTCGATATTAAAATGACTCAATAAGTGATCTGTGAGTGCTTCCAAGTGTATTCTTTTCCTTTCTTGCTCCAGAAATCAGTATTATACACATAGCACCAAATCTAGCCACTCAGTTGGCTGATAACACAAAGGCCCCACTAGTTGGCCAGACATTTAAATAAAACAGGTCCTATTTATACCTGTAGTGCCATTGGTAATCCCTTTTTTCACAAAAAATGAGAAGAGAAGTTGTCTAGGTCAAAAAAGTCTAGATTACCTCACCTTTATTAAGATGAATGAGGGATGGATCCCGAAGAGACTGACAGTGGGCGATACATTTGACTAAAAAAGGCCTGATGAGATGAGCTGCCTTGGGCTAAAAATGGTCCAACCCTGCTGTATTTTATCTCTGAATGCCGGATGACTTGCGTGACTTATCCGCCACTAGGGTTCAAGCCGCAATGTTTTAGGGCACTTTCTGCCTGGGAAACAAACATCAATTTTTCTGGCTTCTGCTACAGCAGCGGCTACAACAATACCTAATTTTTCAGGCATGTGTACATGCCTAATTTTTCTGGCCTCTGGTGCTGCACTGTGGCTTCAAAAACCAAACCAAAAAAAAGGCACATAACAGGGATTAAACTGATAGGAATAGTACTACTTAACACACCACTCCTATCTGGTGGCACATTAGATTGCACGCGCAGTGCCCCAAATTTGAAGTAGGAGGAGCGACCAAGCATCTTTTTCCATCTCCCGGTTCCTAAAATCGATGCCATATACACGTCCCCTGATAAGGGACGTAACAGGGATTAAACTGATAAGAATAGAACTACTTAACACACCACTCCTATCTGGTGGCACATTAGATTGCACGCGCAGTGCCCCAAATTTGAAGTAGGAGGACCGACCAAGCATCTTTTTCCATCTACCGGTTCCTAATATCGATGCCATATACACGTCCCCTGATAGGGGACGTAACAGGGATTAAACTGATAGGAATAGTACTACTTAACACACCTTATAATAATGCAGAGAGAGGCAGCGCAGAGAGAGGAGTCTGAAGAAGAGGAGTCAGAGGAGGAAGGTGGCTTTGAGGAGGTGGAAGACCAAACACAGCAGGCGTCCCAGGGGGCTTGTTGTCACCTTTCGGGGACCCTTGTTGTTGTACGTGGCTGGGTGGAGGAAGAGACCTTCAATGACATCAGTGAGGACAAGGAACGGGACATGGCTAGCTTGGTATCCAACCTTGTGCAAATGGGGAGTTTGCGGTTGTGCAAATGGACTGTTTGCGGTTGTTTGCGGTGCGTTAAACGGGGGGTTTGGTCTGTCACTGCGAATCGGGCATAACCCTTACACTACCTGATCGATACAACATCCTACCTGATGTTTTAAAGCACGTTATTCCAAACAATTTAGGAATGTTAGGTGATTTATGCCCTTTATGGATTAAAACCAGACTCTGCATCAACTATATCATTTTCCATGGGAGTTTTGCCATGTATCCCCCTCCGTCATGCCACAGTCCAGGTGTTAGTCCCCTTGAAACAACTTTTTCATTACTATTGTGGCCAGAAAGAGTCCCTGTGGGTTTTAAAATTCGCCTGCCTATTGAAGTCTATGGCGGTTCGCCCAGTTTGCCGGTTCGCGAACTTTTGTGGAAGTTCGAGTTCTCCGTTCGCGAACCCAAATTTTTAGGTTCGCGACACCACTATTAGCCATATACATTCATGATTTTTCCACCTATGACAGACAGAGGTGTTAGAGGAATGTTTAGATGTGTTATAGCTGCTGCATTATATGTTAATTTTGGCAAAATCTGAACTTTTTTAAGATTTTCATTTCACCCAACATTTTTTTGTACAGCAAAGTTTATTTTCAGATTACTAAAGCATGCATATTAAGATCAATCAGTTTCCTTATTTAATTATTGGTATGCTAAACATAAGGAAATATACTTTATATGCAGTGCTTGAAAACTTTGAAAACTAGTCTGGGTAGATGTTAATTTAAGGTATGCAATGAGGATGCTATTACTCAAACCTGTAATGAAAGTACAATAAAATATCCACATAGCATTGTTAATTGTTGGGTGATAACTTTGCTAGCTGCTAACAAAGCAATGCAAATGTATGCAGGAATTCAGATGGTTGTAGACTGGAGAAGAAATTAAACCCTCAAGAACATTAAGACATCAACAAAGAATGCAGATTAATTCTGTTGGTTTTTACAATACTGAATTAAAGTCAGACAAGCAGCATTTTCCTTCAGACTGTTGAAAACAAGTTTAGAAATCACACATGTAAATAATACAGTTTTGTTTTGTTTTTGTTTTTACAATAACAAACAACATCACTAATGCAGAAAAAAATAATTCTACCTAATTAAAGCCATTGTTGAAAACTAAAATGTAGATCAGGCAAAACTGTTCTAAACGCAATGCGAATTAAAGTGATATAATTCCCATATGCTTAGTCACTTGAAAGTGATGCAGCATATTTATAAAAAGCTGACAGGAAAACATCACATGAACTATGTAAAAAAGGAAGATATTTTACCTTAAAATTTCTTCAGCTCACCAGAGTAAGTGCTCTGTGAACAAGTATATTTCAGCTACTGTCAGCTGCAAGCTGAAAAAAAAAAAAAACAATAGCTAATCTTATGGATGTTTGTTTCAGAACAGTTGGAAATCAATGATACTATTTTTCAGGGGAAAAAAGATCACTTACGCCTAGATTTAGAGTTTTGCGGCCAAAGGGGTGCATTAGCTACGCTGGCTTTTTTCTGGCCGCACCTTTTAAATACCGCTGGTATTTAGAGTTCACAGAATGGCTGCGTTAGGCTTCAAAAAAGGAGCGTATAGCATATTTACCGCAACTTCAACTCTCGATACCAGCGGTGCTTACGGACGCGGCCAGCTTCAAAAACGTGCTCGTGCATGATTTCCCCATAGGATACAATGGGGCTGTTTGAGCTGAAAAAAAACCTAACACCTGCAAAAAAGCCGCGTTCAGCTCCTAACGCAGCCCCATTTTTTGCTATGGGGAAACACTTCCTACGTCTGCACCTAACACTCTAACATGTACCCCGAGTCTAAACACCCCTAACCTTACACTTATTAACCCCTATTCTGCCGCCCCCGCTATCGCTGACCCCTGCATATTTTTTTAACCCCTAATCTGCCGCTCCGTACACCGCCGCTACTTACATTATCCCTATGTACCCCTAATCTGCTGCCCCTAACACCGCCAACCCCTATATTATATTTATTAACCCCTAATATGCCGCCCCCAACGTCGCCGCTACCTACCTACACTTATTAACCCCTAATCTGCCTAGCGGACCGCACCACTATTATAATAAAGTTATTAACCCCTAATCCGCCTCACTCCCGCCTCAATAACCCTATAATAAATAGTATTAACCCCTAATCTGCCCTCCCTAACATCGCCGACACCTAACTTCAAACATTAACCCCTAATCTGCCGACTGGAGCTCACCGCTATTCTAATAAATGTATTAACCCCTAAAGCTAAGTCTAACCCTAACACTAACACCCCCCTAAGTTAAATATAATTTAAATCTAACGAAATAAATTAACTCTTATTAAATAAATTATTCCTATTTAAAGCTAAATACTTACCTGTAAAATAAATCCTAATATACCTACAATATAAATTATAATTATATTATAGCTATTTTAGGATTTATATTTATTTTACAGGTAACTTTGTATTTATTTTAACCAGGTTCAATAGCTATTAAATAGTTAAGAACTATTTAATAGCTAAAATAGTTAAAATAATTACAAATTTACCTGTAAAATAAATCCTAACCTAAGTTACAATTAAACCAAACACTACACTATCAATAAATAAATTAAATAAAATATCTACAATTACCTACAATTAAACCTAACACTACACTATCAATAAATGAATTAAATACAATACCTACAAATAACTACAATTAAATAAACTAACTAAAGTACAAAAAATAAAAAAGAACTAAGTTACAAAAAAATACAAAAATATTTACAAACATTAGAAAAATATTACAACAATTTTAAACTAATTACACCTACTCTAAGCCCCCTAATAAAATAACAAAGACCCCCAAAATAAAAAAATGCCCTACCCTATTCTAAATTACAAAAGTTCAAAGCTCTTTTACCTTACCAGCCCTGAACAGGGCCCTTTGCGGGGCATGCCCCAAAGAATTCAGCTCTTTTGCCTGTAAAAAAAACCACATACAATACCCTCCCCCCCCAACATTACAACCCACCACCCACATACCCCTAATCTAACCCAAACCCCCCTTAAATAAACCTAACACTAAGCCCCTGAAGATCTTCCTACCTTATCTTCACCATACCAGGTTCACCGATTGATCCAGAAGTGCTCCTCCGATGTCTTGATCCAAGCCCAAGGGTGGGGCTGAAGATGTCCATGATCCGGCTGAAGTCTTCATCCAAGCGGGAGCTGAAGAGGTCCATGATCCGGCTGAAGTCTTCTATCAACGGCATCTTCAATCTTCTTTCTTCCGGATCCATGTTCATCCCGCCGACGCGGAACATCCATCTTCACCGACGACTTCCCGACGAATGACGGTTCCTTTAAGGGACGTCATCCAAGATGGCGTCCCTCAAATTCCGATTGGCTGATAGGATTCTATCAGCCAATCGGAATTAAGGTAGGAAAATTCTGATTGGCTGATGGAATCAGCCAATCAGAATCAAGTTCAATCCGATTGGCTGATTCAATCAGCCAATCAGATTGAGCTCGCATTCTATTGGCTGTTCCGATCAGCCAATAGAATGCGAGCTCAATCTGATTGGCTGATCGGATCAGCCAATCGGATTGAACTTGATTCTGATTGGCTGATTCCATCAGCCAATCAGAATTTTCCTACCTTAATTCTGATTGGCTGATAGAATCCTATCAGCCAATCGTAATTCGAGGGACGCCATCTTGGATGACGTCCCTTAAAGGAACCGTCATTCGTCTGGAAGTCGTCGGTGAAGATGGATGTTCCGCGTCGGCGGGATGAACATGGATCCGGAAGAAAGAAGATTGAAGATGCCGTTGATAGAAGACTTCAGCCGGATCATGGACCTCTTCAGCTCCCGCTTGGATGAAGACTTCAGCCGGATCATGGACATCTTCAGCCCCCCGCTTGGGCTTGGATCAAGACATCGGAGGAGCTCTTCTGGATCGATCTGTGAACCTGGTATGGTAAAGATAAGGAAGGAAGATCTTCAGGGGCTTAGTGTTAGGTTTATTTAAGGGGGGTTTGGGTTAGATTAGGGGTATGTGGGTAGTGGGTTGTAATGTTGGGGGGGGTATTGTATGTGTTTTTTTTACAGGCAAAAGAGCTGAATTCTTTGGGGCATGCCCCGCAAAGGGCCCTGTTCAGGGCTGGTAAGGTAAAAGAGCTGTGAACTTTTGTAATTTAGAATAGGGTAGGGCATTTTTTTATTTTGGGGGTCTTTGTTATTTTATTAGGGGGCTTAGAGTAGGTGTAATTAGTTTAAAATTGTTGTAATATTTTTCTGATGTTTGTAAATATTTTTTTATTTTTTGTAACTTAGTTCTTTTTTATTTTTTGTACTTTAGTTAGTTTATTTCATTGTATTTATTTGTAGATATTGTATTTAATTAATTTATTGATTGTGTAGTGTTAGGTTTAATTGTAGGTAATTGTAGGTATTTAATTTAATTTATTTATTGATAGTGTAGTGTTAGGTTTAATTGTAACTTAGGTTAGGATTTATTTTACAGGTAATTTTGTTTTTTTTTTTAACTATTTTAGCTATTAAATAGTTATTAACTATTTAATAGCTATTGTACCTGGTTAAAATAAATACAAAGTTACCTGTAAAATAAATATAAATCCTAAAATAGCTATAATATAATTATAATTTATATTGTAGCTATATTAGGGTTTATTTTACAGGTAAGTATTTAGCTTTAAATAGGAATAATTTATTTAATAAGAGTTAATTTATTTCGTTAGATTTAAATTATATTTAATTTAGGGGGGTGTTAGGGTTAGGGTTAGACTTAGCTTTAGGGGTTAATCCATTTATTACAGTAGCGGCGAGATTCGGTCGGCAGATTAGGGGTTAATAATTGAAGTTAGGTGTCGGCGATGTTAGGGAGGGCAGATTAAGGGTTAATACTATTTATTATAGGGTTATTGAGGCGGGAGTGAGGCGGATTAGGGGTTAATAACTTTATTATAGTAGCGGTGAGATCCGCTCGGCAGATTAGGGGTTAATAAGTGTAGGCAGGCGGAGGCGACGTTGAGGGGGGCAGATTAGGGGCTAATAAATATAATATAGGGGTCGGCGGTGTTAGGGGCAGCAGATTAGGGGTACATAAGGATAACGTAGGTGGCGGTCGGCAGATTAGGGGTTAATTATTGTAGGTAGCTGGCGGTGACGTGGTGGGGGGCAGGTTAGGGGTTAATAAATATGATATAGGGGTCGGCGGTGTTAGGGGCAGCAGATTTGGGGTACATAAGTATAACGTAGGTGGCGGTCGGCAGATTAGGGGTTAAAAAAATGTAATCGAGTGGCGGCGATGTGGGGGGACCTCGGTTTAGGGGTACATAGGTAGTTTATGGGTGTTAGTGTACTTTAGAGCACAGTAGTTAAGAGCTTTAGAAACCGGCGTTAGCCCAGAAAGCTCTTAACTACTGATTTTTTTCTGCGGCTGGAGTTTTGTCGTTAGATTTCTAACGCTCACTTCAGCCACGACTCTAAATACCGGAGTTAGAAAGATCTCATTGAAAAGATAGGATATGCAATTGACGTAAGGGGATCTGCGGTATGGAAAAGTTGCGGCTGAAAAGTGAGCGTTAGACCCTTTAATGACTGACTCCAAATACCAGAGGGCGGTAAAAACCAGCGTTAGGAGCCTCTAACGCTGGTTTTGACAGCTACCGCCCAACTCTAAATCTAGGCCTTAGAAAATTTAAATATTTTAAAATAAGTGCTTTGGAAAAAAAAATATTATTGTTAAAGGGATATAGCACTATAAATGTAACTCCCCTTTAATGTCTTCCCAATTATTCATTTACCTTCTGGAGTATATTATATTGTTTACAAATAGCTTCTTCTCATTTAAAATAGCTGTTATTGTCTACTGAATCTGCCACCGTTAATGAGAAAATATAAATACAGCAGTATACTCTATAGAAAATCTATGTAAACAATCTTATTTCTATCGAATTGACATATACAGATAAACACACACGTTCTTTTAGGAGGTTCTAATTGTATTGTAATTTATATCACACCCAGGTCTTAAGAGGACATATAGTCGAATCGAGTTGAATTTATTGGAAAGTAACCAGGTTTTAAAATCAGCTGTTGCAATCTATATTACCCATTCCAGCATTATATGCGCCATCCTTTATGTTCTTTAAAGTAAGTGGCAGAACTCAGCCTCTTGGCAGGGGAAAATGCAGAGAGCTCAGCCCATTTGAAAGGGTGCTACTGCAACTGCTTTGAATACAATGGTCTTAGCTGCTTGCCTAGATACATTGTCCCTTTAATCCTCTAGATCAGAGCTTTCCAAACTTTTCATGTCAGTGACACACTTTTTAGACCTACATCATTTCGCGACACGGTAATTAATTCAGTTGTACTAGCAAAAAGGATGTTAAACTAACTTGTTTTAAAATATACGGACACATACATAAATTATATAATAATATGTATTTACAAGTAACAGTATGTATGTGCAAGAATTAAAAAAAAGTTTAATAACACCAATAGCTACTTACTATTTTAATGGGATGTATGAGGTTGATGGGATGAACACAATTTCTGAATATTTGGTGGAATATTAGATAAAGACACATTTCATCATCAAGCATTTTTAAGCTTCCACTTCCTATCCATATATCAAGAGCAGGAACAGCAATGCACTACTGGGAGTTAGCTGCAAAAAAAACCTCTGACTTCAGCTCAGCGTTTAAACTGCCGCCCTTAGAGCTCCGTGAGCCATACTGACTACTGCCCGTGCTGCAAACACACTGCTGTCCCACTCACTGACTACACATGCAGTCACAAGCCAATTAAGGAGATTACACGTGCAGTGAGGAGCCAATGTGCCGCCAAAGCCGCCAATGGGAATAGTTTCAGTTCCCACTGAGCTGTGTTAATTGGTTAAGATGATCTGTGACCCACTAGGTATCAATCCTGTCAACCATGTGATATGCATAGCAGGCGGAAAGTCAGAAACCCCCCCCCAAAAAAAAAAATTAAATTTAAAAAATATTGCGCTGAAGCAGGGACACACCTACACGCTGCTGCCGACACACTAGTGTGTCCCGACACACAGTTTGGAAAGCACTGCTCTAGATTGTCTTATTCCTATTACACTTATAAATATTATGATAGAAAAATATTATTGTTAGGGCATTTTATTTTATTTACTCCTTTACACAGTAAAACATGCCTGCAGATGCCCATGACACAATATATACAGTTTCTCACAAAAGTGAGTACACCCCTCACATTTTTGTAAATATTTTATTATATCTTTTCATGTGACAACACTGAAGAAATGACACTTTGCTACAATGTAAAGTACTGAGTGTACAGCCTGTATAACAGTGTAAATTTGCTGTCCCCTCATAATAACTCAACACAAAGGGCGCCATGTACTAAGGTGTCAAATTTTTCGCACAGACCGTATCGAATTAACCCGCCTGCATTCGCACCATGCGGATAGAACTTTGTTACATAAATGTACTAAAAACCAAGCCGTAAAATGTTGCGTCTATTGTGTCTCGAAGACAATCGGATTATTGATAACTTTGAAGCTTCATTCGGCGCGAAAGAGCAAAGTTACGGAGCAGTCTGCGACCTAAAATGTAAGGCTGCCAACAGTTTTAATAGTCCGGGTATGGCTTGTGAACGCGTTGTCATAGGCTCCAGGTATTCTGCTATTTCATTATAAAGTTCCATAATAGCTTCTCTGTCCAAACGGAATCTCTGGATAATCTCACGATCAGAAATGCCTTCCAAACCCATACGTGGAAGGAAAACTCTAGGGACTCTGATTCTTCTACCTCTCCTTCTTTGCAATCCATTGTTGTCAACCGGTGCCTGTATAGCCCTTCTTCCTCGTAATTGAATTAATCGGAAAAGAAACATGTGTAAAAGTGTCTCCATCTTCATTCAGTGATCCAAAAACCAATAATGATACAATAGTAGTCTAGTCCTTTCACTTAAGTACTTCAACCTGGCGTCAGGTTGATACCCCCTATAGTTTTCTATTGTATTCGCTACCTAAATGGTCACGAAGCAAATCACACGAAGTTACAGTGAAAGTTGGAGCGGGCGGATTAGTTGTAACATTCATTATTTCCGATTAAAGCGAATTTACATGCGATCGAACATGTAGTAAGTGGAAAAAGGCTTAGGAACGATCAGTTGCGTAAAATTACGATAGCTGATGAAAAATAGTGTTTTTTCTATTCGATCGCAGATTGGTAAATACGAGATGCAGATCGTGAGCGAATTTTGACACGGAAATACAGACGGACGGTCACTTCGAAGCTTAGTACATGGCGCCCACAGCCATTAATGTCTAAACCGTTGGCAACAAAATTGAGTACACCCCTAAGTGGAAATGTCTAAATTGGGCTCAATTAGCCATTTTCCCTCCCCGGTGTCATGTGACTGATTAGTGTTACAAGGTCTCAGGTGTGAATGGGGAGTAGGTGTGTTAAATTTGGTGTTATCGCATTCCCACTCTCTCATACTAGTCACTGGAAGTTCAACATGGCACCTCATGGCAAAGAACTCTCTGAGCATCTGAAAAAAGAATTATTGCTCTACATAAAGATGGCTTAGGCTATAAGAAGATTGCCAAGACCCTGAAACTGAGCTGCAGCATGGTGGGCAAGACCATACAGCGGTTTCACAGGACAGGTTCCACTCAGAATAGGTCTTGCCATGGTCGACCAAAGAAGTTGAGTGCACGTGTTCAGCGTCATATACAGAGGTTGTCTTTGGGAAATAGACGTATGAGTGCTGTCAGCATTGCTGCAGAGGTTGAATAGGTGGGGGGGTCAGCCTGTCAGTACTCAGACTATATGCCGCACACTGCATCAAATTGGTCTGCATGGCTGTTTTCCCAGAAGGAAGCCTCTTCCAAAGATGATGCACAAGAAAGCCTGCAAACAGTTTGCTGAAGACAAGCAGACGAAGGACATAGATTACTAGAACCATGTCCTTTGGTCCGATGAGACCAAGATAAACTTATTTGGTTCAGATGGTGTCAAGCGTGTGTGGCGGCAACCAGGTGAGGAGTACAAAGACAAGTTTTTCTTGCCTACCGTCAAGCATGGTGGTGAGAGTGTCATGGTCTGGGCCTGCATGAGTGCTGCCAGCACTGGGGAGCACAGTTCATTGAGGGAACCATGAATGCCAACATGTATTGTGACATACTGAAGCAGAGCATGATCCCCTTCCTTTGAATACTGGGCCGTAGGGCAGTATTCCAACATGATAAAGACCCCCAAACACACCTCCAAGATGACCACTGCCTGGCTAAAGAAGCTGAGGGTAAAGGTGATGGACTGGCCAAGCATGTCTCCAGACCTAAACCCTATTGAGCATCTGTGGGGCATCCTCAAATGGAAGGTGGGGGAGCGCAAGATCTCTAACATCCACCAGCTCTGTGATGTCGTCATGGAGGAGTGGAACTCCAATGGCAACATGTGAAGCTCTGGTGAACTCCATGCTCAAGAGGGTTAAGACATTAATGGCTGTGTGTTTAGTTATTTTGAGTGGACAGCAAACTTACACTGTTATACAGACTGTACACGCACTGCTTTACATTATAGCAAAGTGTCATTTCTTCAGTGTTGTCACATTAAAAGATATAAAATATTTACAAAAATGTGAGGGGTGTACTCACGTTTGTGAGATATTGTATGTTGTGCATACCTGTCTAGAACAATAGTAAAATATAAATTCAGTCTGACAAGAAAATTCTGAAATATACTACCATGAATAATGCTAATGGATTACCCAGAAGTTAGCTGAATAACAAAAAAAGCTCAATTCAATTTCTTTAAACAATGTCATCTGGTAGGGGAATGTGAATTCAGTTTTAATAACATAGTGCAAAATTTATGGGATACAATTGAGAACTCTCAAAGCATTTTAAATCATGTTGCACTATAAACAGGAGCAGAAGTATCCTGTCACATTTTCTCCAAACTTGCAAAAATGTTAAGGATTCATTATATACAACAAAGAACTACACAAATAAGCTTTAATTACATTGTATTAAGTATTGGAATGGGACGTTTCCCTAAAAAATAATTATGTGCTATTAAAAAGACAGGAAACTCCAAATGTAAATGTAAATAAAATGTTATATATATATATATATATATATATATATATATATATATATATATATATACACATACATACATACATACAGTATATATACTCTTAACCTTATATGTCATAGCTTTTGGAGGCAATAACTGCAATCAAGAGCTTTCTGTAGCTCTGAATAAGATTTCTACACATTTTGACTGGGATTTTGACCCACTCCGTTTCTCTCAGGTTTGATTGGTGCCTTTCCTCAGCTGTGAGTTTCAGCTCTTTCCACAGATGTTTGATGAGATTCAGATCTGGATTCGTAGAAGGTCACCTCGGAACAGTGTAATGTTTTCTTCTCATCCATTCTTGGGTGCTTTTTGAGGAATGTTTCAGGTCATTATCTTGCTGGAGGACCCGTGACCTGCAACTGAGACACAGCTTTCTGGCCAGTATGTTTTACTCTACAATGCCTTGATAGTCTTCTATCTATAATTGTGTCCTGCACAGATTCTAGGCACCCAGTGCCAGAGCAGCCCCATGGCCTCCGCCATGTTTCACTGCTCTGTACCTTCTGTAAACATGAAGTTGTTGTGATTTGCCAAAAAGCTCTACTTGTGTTTCATCTGTCCAAAGGACATTCACCCAGAAGGACTGGGGCTTGTCAACATGCATTTTGGCAAACAGTAGTCAGGCTTTTTTCGTTTTTCTCTTAAAATGCAAGGCAATTCTTTAAAATAATAGGCTACCAATACTTTCAGCCACTATTGTGTGTGTATATATATATATAAAGAAAAGAAAAAACAAAACTCAAAAGTTTCAGATTAATCTATCCAGAACTAGACTTTGTTCCTTAATATAATAAACAGTAAGTTACCAGGGGAAATGATTCAGTGAAGCAGAATTTATATGAAAACACCAGTATTTATTGTTGAAGGGACATTCCAGCCAAAATTGAAAACCACATGGGTGCATTTTGGTATTGAACAGAAGCAATTTTTGTAATATACATGCATTAGCAAAAATGCTTCTAATAAAAGCTATAGCTGTTTCAGAAGTGTATTTAAGTATGCACCGTGCACCAGCATTTTAAACACAACACTTGCTCTGAGAGCCTAAGGTGCTTGTTCCATCTTGTAATGACTCAATTATTTAATTGCTGACATGATACAAGCCCCACTGATGATCTGAGCAGCTGCATTATTTAAAATGTGGGTGCAGTTACAATATCTAGCTATGCTTCACATGCACGTGCAGAGAAAAATGTTATCTCTAAAACAGTGATAACTCTTACATACATATACATATATATTGCAAATATGTTTCTATTCAAGGATGTAATAAATCTATGTGCATTTAATTTTTGACTGGAATGTCCCTTTAACTGGTAGCTTTAAACTGTAGCTAAAAAAAAATGCCTCCCCAGCACTAAAATATCTAAATGTACAAATCACTTTGAAAGGACAAATGTCCCTCTTCTTGTTCCGACATATCAGTTCCATCATACTTTATTATATAAATGTCCACATCCAACTTAAATAAATAAAAAAAACAAGATTGGCGTAGGAGATCACTCTTCCTGCTGCAACCCACCACATATTTGGTATCAATATAAATGTCTAAAGTGGTTTTAACCCCACAGCAAAATATACTCCACTGTGTTCCTTCTCAATTCAAAAAAGCATAATTTCTTATTTAAACTCTAGGCTTGTGATTTCAGCTACTGCATTGGCTTGTGATCTCACATGGTGTATTTTAGTTTTGGAAAGAAGCCTTTTTGCAGACGCAGAATACATGTATTAGCACAAATGCTTCTAGTAAAAGTTATAGCTCTTGCCAAGACTGTACTTACCTATGCTCCGTGCACAGCAATTGCTCAAAGAATATAAAGGGACATGAAAGCCAACATTTTACCTTCATGGTTTAAATAGAATATACAATTTTTTTTTTCCAGTTTACTACTATTATCTAAGTTGCTTAGTTCCCTTAGTATTATTTGTTGAAAAGCATACCTAAGTAGACTCAGGAGGTAGGAGCTATGTGCAGATTGGTGGCTGCACATATATGCCTCTTGCCATTGGCTAGCTCCCAATAGTGCACTGCTATATCTTCAACAAAGGACACCAAGAGAATTAAGCAAAATTGACAATAGTCAAGAGTATACCTGAAAAAAAATTAAAGGCATGCTCTATCTGAATCATGAAATAAATGTGTGTTTCATGTCCCTTTAAAGTTCTTGTGTCATCTGGTTATTATAATTTGCAAAACTGCTGGCATGATACAAGTCTCACTTGCTCTCCATGCAGCTGTAGTATTTAAATGCTTTTGCACTGAGGATATCCAGCTATGCTTTAGATGTACGCGCAGATGAAACGGCTAAAACTAAAACACTTTAACTAGAAGCATTGTTGTCCATTAATGTATATGGTAAATATGTTTCTATCTAAAGATGTAATTCATCTAAGTGCATTTTTTAATTTTGATTGGAATGTCCATGTAAGTAGCTGTACATTTAAGCAGTAATTTAGCTGTTTTTTATTCTGTAGTCCCGAGAAATATGTTTTTTCTGAAACATTGCTCATACATTAAAGGGACATTAAGGTGTAAAAGGAAATGCTTTAGGGCTAGATTACAAGTGGAGTACTAAATTATTGCGCTCCCACAAACAGGCAAATTTGCCGTTTGCGGAAGCACAATAATTAACCAGTGATTACCGCGAGCTCACGGTAGCAATTAGTGCTCCAAAAATTAACCTGAGATTAGATCTCTGGTTTATTTTCTAAAAGTGCCCCAAACCCCCTCAAAATAGAGGACATTGTAGTTTTTAATTTATTTATTTTTAGCATTTTTTAAATGAAAAACAACTGCATTAGGCAGTTTTTGAGGTCTGGTGGGAGTGGGGTGTTAGAAAAAAAAAACGGCCTTTACATTGTGGTCTATGGGAACTGTATATATAAAAATATATATTTATATGACAGTATACATATATATGTATGTGTTAATATGAGTATATACACATATCAACACACATATATATATATATATATATATATATATATATATATATATATATATATAATCATATAGATATATATTTAAAAATTCTGCCTATCACTACGCTACTTACCCCCTTCATTGCACAAGGTTCTGATGCCATCTGTGATGGCATCAGAACGAGGCTCCCATTGGAGCCTATGGAAGCGATAATTAGCACTCCACTTGTAATCTGACTCTTTTTATGTTAGAGCATTTATTATCGCACTAAACCATGCATATACCTTTGTGTTTAACACCTGCGAATAGGTTAAACCCATAGTTAAATTCAGCTCCAAAGCAGCAATGCACTACTGGGAGCTAGCTGAACATATCTGGTCAGCCAATAAGAACAGGGAAATTTGTCTCTTAAAACTGCATGCTCTGTCTGAACCATGTGAGTTTAATTCTAACTTTAATAGTAACCGTTTATTGCTATACTTATTTATTTTAATGTTGTACTAACTTTGGAGATGTACTTTTGTAAAAGAGAATTCTCAAAATTGTTTCCAACATATCTTGGCCTTGTGCAGCTTTTTGCAGGTTTTTTCCGTCCTATTAAAAGATGCATATGATATGCTAATACTAAGATTACTTTATAGCTAGCACAATACGCACTACCACAGCAGTTATATGAGGAACTGGCAGAACGTTTGCTGTCAAGAACAAGGCTCCATTTGTGTAAAGTAAATACCTTATTCTGCCAACGTTAGAACAAATACAAATCATGGTTTTCTAAAGAATGTAATGACCCAATTACTTACAGAAGAAGATCCCAGGATGGGGCAAAATTAAAGGGACGTTGCCACATCTTATTAAAGATAAATAAATTGTCAGTATAATAACAATATTATTCTATATATTCAGACTTCTACTATCTAACATTATATAGTCAATTTCTAACTATTATATTATCACAGTATCCTCATCTTTGTAGATTTCCTAATCAGATATACCCACCAGGCAAAATAATTTACATGATTGTAGGAAAGTGACTGTTTTAGCTGTTAAATTAACATTATTTCTTTCTCTAGATATATTGGTAGATGCACTTCACTGTACTCCTGCAGAAGTATTCACAACTTTTTGGGCAATAATTTATGCATAAAATCTTACAGGCATTTAGTTATTTCAAGAATCCTAGAGACCATATTAGATTTAAAAAGAACATAGAATATGAAAAGCCAAAAATCCAAATTGTATTTATGATACTCTATAGGGAGCAGGGCTGTGTAATGCTTCTATGCCAGTCTGCCTTCCCTATCTTGTTTTTTTATTGTACCCCTGTATAGCACTGCAGAATCTGTTCAACATAGAGTATTACAAATAAAGATAATAATAATGATAATATTAATAATAATAATAATGTGAAACATCAGTTTACAGGTCTGGTGTAACCATAAGTTTACAAGTTAACCAATGTAATCTATTTTAAAAGAGGCAGAAAAAATCCCTCAATGTTATAATAATATAACAGCAAAATGTAGTTAAACACATACAAAACAAATTAAAACTATTAAAAACAAGTGTATTGCAGGCTTTTCAAGGGAGGTTTTATAAGGATTTTTTAGCACTTAATAGTACACGAAAGTTAAATTAAAACTTTCATGTTAGAGAATAAACATGCATTTACTTCTATAATAAGATTTACTTCACTCTGTTGAAAGACACTACTGAGAGTAGTGATGTCCCGAACTGTTCGCACGCGAACGGTTCACGGCGAACATAGCTTGTTCGCGTTCGCGGCTGTGAGCGAACACATGCGATGTTCGATCCGCCCCCTATGTGTCATCAATGAGGAAACTTTGACCCTGTATGTCACAGCCGTCTGACACATTAGAGACAATCAACATCAGACACTCCCTCACAGACCCTCCCAGCTACTCGGAAGCCGCCATTTTAGACTCATAACGACCTTGCTTTCTTAGTGAGAGGACGTGTTGTGTTTGTGCTGCTGACATTATAGGGAAATACATAGCTAGGCTAGTGTATTTAGTGTCCACTACAGTCCAGAAGGACTCCACTCATCTCTGCTGCAAGGACAGCACCCCAAAAAGCCCTTTTTAGGGCTATAATTCGAGCCGTTTTTTTTTTGTTTTTTTTTCGTATTTTTATTAGCATTTGCCTGGCTTTCAGCCTGTGTGTTTAAGGCTCACAGCATATGCTATGATTACTGCCACCACTGATATCTCCCTAACAACATTAGTTTAAATTTAACCAACCAAAAATTTTAATTATTTTGCTAGTGTAATTTTTTTTCATTTTCTATCAGGCCTGTGTCACACAGCATATACTCTGGTTCATTGCTCTGTGCCAGCCACCAGTGTTAATATCCGTTTATAACATTATTTTAAATTTAAAAAAAAAAAATTAAATAATTTTGCTAGTGTAATCTAATTACATTTTCTATCAGGCCTGTGTCTGTCAGGCTCACACAGCATTAATATACCTCTTTTTTTTCAGTCTTTTGGTTAATTGGTCTGTGCCAGGCAGCCACCACTCATATCTTCTTCACCTTAATTTAAATATAAAAAATTTTGCTAGTGTAATCTAATATCATTTTCTATCAGGCCTGTGTGTTTTGCTGACATACAGAGCCTACTGTGTTTACTTGCTGCCCTCCCTAGTCTATGAGCCACGACTCATATGTGTTTAACCTTTTTTTAATTCCCCCCCAAAAAAATAATTTAAATCATTTTTCTAGTGTAATCTAATAGTATTTTCTATCAGGCGTGTGTGTATCTGACTTACAAAGCCTACTGTTTTTAATAGCTGCCCTTCCAAGGCTATCAACCACGACTCATATGTATGTGCTTAACCTTTTTTCTTTAAATTCCCCAAAAAAAGTATTTAAATCATTATGGTAGTGTAATCTAATTTTATTTTCTATCAGGCCTGTGTCTAACTGTCTATCTGACTTACACAGCATACTGTTGTTAATTGCTGCCCTACATAGCAGCCAGCCAGTGCGACCACTCATATGTGCATTGCACTTCTTAACATTATTTTAATATTAAAATCTAAAATTTTAAAATATTTTGCTAGTGTAATCTAACTTAATTTTCTATCAGGCCTGTGTTTTTGTCACTTACACAGCATACTGTGTTAAATTGCTGCCCTACCTACCAGCCACGACTCATATCTGCCAGCCTGTGTGCCAGGCCCAACTAGCTAATTAGTGGCACCAACCATAATTCTTGTAACAGTATCAAAAAAATTAAAAATCATAATTTTTTGGACTGCAAATATTCAGTCTACTAGTGCCATTGAATTGCAGTTTCCGTTTCCTCCTGCCTGCCAGCCTGTGTGTCAGGCACAAACTAGCCAATTAGTGCCACCAATCCTAGTTGTTGTAAAAGTATTGTTGATCTTTAAAATTCCAAATTGGTTGCTTGTGATTCATCAGTTTGCTCGTGCCATTGAATTGCACTTTCCTCCTGCCTGCCAGCGTGTTTTCCAGGCCCAACTAGCCAATTAGTGGCACCAATCATAATTCTTGTAACAGTATATAAAAAATTAAAAATCATAATTTTTTGGACTGCAAATATTCAGTCTCCTAGTGCCATTGAATTGCATTTTCCTCCTGCCTGGCAGCCTGTGTGCCAGGCCCAAACTAGCCACTTAGTGCCACCAATCCTAGTTGTTGTAACAGTATTATTAATCTTTAAAATTCAAAATTGTTCTCTTGTGATTCATCAGTTTGCTTGTGCCATTGAATTGCACTTTCCTCCTGCCTGCCAGCGTGTTTTCCAGGCCCAACTAGCCAATTAGTGGCACCAATCATAATTCTTGTAACAGTATATAAAAAATTAAAAATCATAATTTTCTGGGCTGCAAATATTCAGTCTCCTAGTGCCATTGAATTGCATTTTCCTCCTGCCTGCCAGCCTGTGTGCCAGGCCCAAACTAGCCAATTAGTGCCACCAATCCTAGTTGTTGTAATTTTATTTTCTATCAGGCCTGTGTCTAACTGTCTATCTGACTTACACAGCATACTGTTGTTAATTGCTGCCCTACGTAGCAGCCAGCCAGTGCGACCACTCATATGTGCATTGCACTTCTTAACATTATTTTAATATTAAAATCTAAAATTTAAAAATATTTTGCTAGTGTAATCTAACTTAATTTTCTATCAGGCCTGTGTTTTTGTCACTTACACAGCATACTGTGTTAAATTGCTGCCCTACCTACCAGCCACCACTCATATCTGCCAGCCTGTGTGCCAGGCCCAACTAGCCAATTAGTGGCACCAATCATAATTCTTGTAACAGTATCAAAAAAATTAAAAATCATAATTTTTTGGACTGCAAATATTCAGTCTACTAGTGCCATTGAATTGCAGTTTCCTCCTGCTTGCCAGCCTGTGTGTCAGGCACAAACTAGCCAATTAGTGCCAGCAATCCTAGTTGTTGTAAAAGTATTGTTAATCTTTAAAATTAAAAATTGATCGCTTGTGATTCATCAGTTTGCTCGTGCCATTGAATTGCACTTTCCTCCTGCCTGCCAGCGTGTTTTCCAGGCCCAACTAGCCAATTAGTGGCACCAATCATAATTCTTGTAACAGTATATAAAAAATTAAAAATCATAATTTTTTGGACTGCAAATATTCAGTCTCCTAGTGCCATTGAATTGCATTTTCCTCCTGCCTGGCAGCCTGTGTGCCAGGCCCAAACTAGCCACTTAGTGCCACCAATCCTAGTTGTTGTAACAGTATTATTAATCTTTAAAATTCAAAATTGTTCTCTTGTGATTCATCAGTTTGCTTGTGCCATTGAATTGCACTTTCCTCCTGCCTGCCAGCCTGTGTGCCAGGCCCAACTAGCCAATTAGTGCCACCAATCATATTTCTTGTAACAGTATATAAAAAATTTAAATCATAATTTTTTTGACTGGAAATAATCAGTCTCCTAGTGCCATTGAATTGCATTTTCCTCCTGCCTGCCAGCCTGTGTGCCAGGCCCAAACTATCCAATTAGTGCCACCAATCCTAGTTGTTGTAACAGTATTGTTAATCTTTAAAATTCCAAATTGTTCGCTTGTGATTCATCAGTTTGCTCGTGCCATTGAATTGCACTTTCCTGATGCCTGCCAGCGTGTATTCCAGGCCCAACTAGCCAATTAGTGGCATCGATTGAGCTATGTAATCTATGTATCTATCTATCAAATCTATCTATCTCGTGGTTCTGCAAGTGGACTGTTTGCGGTTGATTGCGGTGCGTTACACTTGGAGTTTGCTCTGTCACTGTGATGCGGCTGTAACCCTTACCTGATAGATACGACATCATTACTGATGTTTTAAAGCACGTTATTGCAAACAATTTGGGAATGTTAGGTGACTTAGGCCCTTTATGGGTTAAAAGCAGACTCTGCATAAACTATGTAATTTTACATGGGAGTTTTGCCAGGGATCCCCCTCCAGCATGCCACAGTCCAGGTGTTAGTCACCTTGAAACAACTTTTCCATCACTATTGTGGCCAGAAAGAGTCCTTGTAGGTTTTAAAGATCGCCTGCCTATTGAAGTCAATGGCGGTTCGCGAACAATACCGGAAGTTCGAGTCCGAAAATTTTAAGTTTGTGACATCACTAACTGAGAGCTAGCTGGTGATTGGTGGTGAGGCACATAGGCTGGGGGCCCATAGAAGCCAGTCTATACATAGGGTAGGTTGTGCCTATGTGATCACTAACTGTGTATATATATGTTATACTGTGCAGCACACTAATCAGTGTATAGATGCCTTATTATGTGTTTACTATTAGTGTATAGATATTCCTTGTTATACAGCACAGCATATTCATTAGAGTAAACATACTCATCATATTTACGCAGAGCAGTGTATTCATCAGGGTATAGTGTATAGAAACTCATGTCATTATACAGTACAGCATATTCATTAGAGTATAAATACTCATCATATTTATATAGAGCAATGTACTCATTAGGGTATAGTGTATAGAAACTCACATCATTATACAGCACAGCATATTCATTAGAGTATACATACTCACAGGGGCGAAACTACAGGGGGTGCAGAGGTCGCAATTGCGACTGGGCCCCCAAGGGTGGAGGCCCAGCTTAAAAAAAAAGTGAGTGTGACATAATGCTTCACTAGTGTCTCTGACTACAGGGGTTAGTCTTTCTGTTTTACCCATCGGTGTTTATGTGTGTGTGTGTGTGTGTGTATGCGTGTATGTATGTATGCGACTGTGTGTGTATTTATGCATGTATGTGTGTGTGTATGTGTGTATGTGACTGTGTGTGTATTTATGCATGTATATGTGTGTGTGTATGTGTGTATGTGTGTATTTATGCATGTATATGTGTGTGTGTGTGTGTGTGTGTGTTTGTGGAACCAGCAAATTACAGACCTTTGTACTACATTATGGGGGGGCGGGAGGTAAACAGTGTCACTATACAGTACCACTATATATAGTATGGGGGGGCTGGACCATGTCACAGACTACTGTGGTCACTTTATAAAGTACTGGGGCGGGTAGGGTCAGGCCAGCCATCTCACCGGCAGATTACAGACTGTGTCACTAGCTCACTATATACAGTACTGGTGGGTTAAACAGTGTCACTATATACAGTAATAGGGGTCAGACCATCTCACAGACTATGGGCACAGGGTACCTCCTTTTGCAGACTGTAATCTGGTAGGGGGGTGGGGGGGCCCTTCTTAGATTCTTGCACCTGGGCCCTGTGGTTTCTAGTTACGCCTCTGCATACTCCTGATATTTATATAGAACAATGTACTCATTAGGGTATAGTGTATAGAAACTCACATCATTATACAGCACAGCATATTCATTAGAGCAGAGCTTTCCAAACTTTTCATGTAGGTGACACACTTTTTAGACCTACATAATTTCACAACACAGTAATTCAGTTGTTCTAGCAAACAGGAGGTTAAACTAACTTGTTTTAAGAGATACGGACGCATACATAAATTATATAATAACGAAATGTATTTACAAGTAACAGTATGTATGAGCAAGAATTTAAAAAAAGTTTAATAACACCAATAGCTTCTTACTATTTTAATGGGATGTATGAGGTTGATGGGATGAACACAGTTTCTGAATATTTGGTGGAATATAAGATAAAGATACTCACATTTGTAAGCTTCCACTTCCTATCCATATATCAAGAGCAGGAGCAGCAATGCACTACTGGGAGCTAGCTGCAAAATAATCCCAAAACACTTTGACTTCTGACTTCAGCTCCGCGTTTAATCTGCCGCCCTCAGAGCTCTGTGAGTCCGCTGCAAACACATTGCCGTCCCACTCGCTGACTACACATGCAGTCACGAGCCGATTGAGGAGACTACACGTGCAGTCAGGAGCCAATGTGCCGCCAAAGCCGCCAATGGCAATAATTTCAGTTCCCACTGAGCTGCACCAATAGGTTAAGATGATCTGTGACCCACTAGGAATCAATCTCGTGTCAACCATGTGATATGCGTAGCAGGCAGGTGGAAAGTCGGAAACCAAAAAAAAATTAAATAAAAAAAAAATTGTGCTGAAGCAGGGACACACCTATACACTGCCGCCGACACGCTAATGTGTCACAACACACAGTTTGGAAAGCACTGCATTAGAGTATACATACTCTATTCATCATATTTATACAGAGCAATGTACTCATTAGGGTATAGTGTATAGAAACTCACATCATTATACAGCACAGCATATTCATTAGAGTATACATACTCATCATATTTATATAGAGCAATGTACTCATCAGGGTATAGTGTATAGAAACTCACATCATTATACAGCACAGCATAATCATTAAAGTATACATACTCATCCTATTTATACAGAGCAGTTTACCCATCAGGGTATAGTGTATAGAAGCTCACATCATTATACAGTACAGCATAATCATTAAAGTATACATTCTCATCATATTTATATAGAGCAATGTACTCATCAGGGTATAGTGTATAGAAACTCACATCATTATACAGCACTGCATATTCATTAGAGTATACATACTCATCATATTTACATAGAGCAATGTACTCATTAGGGTATAGTGTATAGAAACTCACATCATTATAAAGTACAGCATATTCATTAGAGTATACTCATCATATTTCTACAGAGCAGTGTACTTATCAGGGTATAGTGTATAGGAACTCACATCATTATACAGCTCAGTGTGCTCACTGGCAGAATATAAATACTCAGTATCATTATAAAGTGCAACATGTTCATTATCAGTGTGTATGTGTATATATGCATAATAAGATGCATGTGCAATGCTCCCAACCATCCTGCATTTTACTTTAAATATAAATGTTGTAAACAGGGAACCACCCTCCCCCACAATCAGCAACTTTTACCCTCCCTCTGCACCCCAAATCCCCACAAAACACTGCCCAGCCCCTTACACAGCATGCTCTGACCCACCCACTTTCTGCCATTTCTCCACCCACTGGTCTGGTTAATAGCTGGGAAATCTGTATGTGCAATAGCATACCATTTAGCACTTGGGAGATTTGCATAATCAGGGTGAATGTCCCGGCAGTCACAGAGTTCCCTAGCTCGGCCTATGCCACACCCTGACTCCACCCAACCCCCCTGCATGTCTATGACATGCCTGTGACCAGGACCCTCCCATCAGGGCTCCGCCCACCATAGGGGCTTAGGCAGCTGCCCACTAATCACCCTCACAACACTGTCCAAAAAGACCTTTGGGAAGTATTGGTAGTTATGTAATAAAACACATACATTGGCCTTTTAATAAGCAAACCCAAGGCTGGATTGGCCTACCAGGATACCAGGAGAATTCACGGTGGGCCGCAGCAGCTGGAGCTGACCAGCTACAATTTAAGGGGGTGGTGCTGCTGGTAAGGTGATGTAGATGTATCACTTCTCTTCTCCTCTGAGCTGTAGGTAATTCCTTGTAAGTTTTATTTGCTAGACCATGTACCATTGTAGTAACCTTCCTTTAAAATGGTTTCTAGTATCTAGTCAAGTCACACTTTGAGAGTTGTAGGGTGCCTATATAACAAATATCTGGCTTTTTTTTATTACAAACTAATGTAATTAACTCTGGATAAAAAAATATTTGGAAAAGGAGTATTCAATTAATCCCCTTGAGAAAAATGGGGCATGTGCATTTTACAGATTCAAGAGAAAATATGGCTGGTCTTCAAATTTTTTTAGGGTGGCTTTTTATTTCCAGTCCAGCCCTGGTAAAACAGTGCAGCTGTCTCTCAGTGTTCAGGGCTATGGAGTTTGCTGTGGCTTAGGATGTGTACCCGGTCCAGCCTGAGAGTGTGGTCCATTCCTGTGTTTTGTATTTACTTAGGAGAGATTGAAAAAGCATGTGTCACCCAGGGAGATTCCCAGTTGGTTTGTTTGGAAGTATGCATTGTGTGGGTGCTGGTTAGGGTCCCAGGAAGGGGGAGACCTTGACGTGGTCCTGGTCTTGAATCTTTGGCGCCAAATGTAACTGACTTCCCCCAGTTTTGCTTTTAAACAATAGTGTGTATCTGGTGGTGAGTGCCAGGTTTTCTGTGTGTTGTGTTGATAATGTTTGTAATGCTTCCCTATGGGCCTGTCACCCAGGCTGCTCAAGGGTTAACTGCATGGGTTGCTGGGAACTGTGCAGCTGTCTGTCAGTGTTCAGGGCTGTGGAGTTTACAGTGGCTTAGGATGTGTACCGGTCCAGTCTGAGAGTGCGGTCCATCCCTGGTTAAACCCAGAGACAACTCAGAGTAACCCAGGGTTAGTAATCAGGTGTCAAGTCCAGTGGGAACACATGGGAACAGAGTTCCTGCACTATTTTTGCCGGTGTAACTAAAATCCCCCAGCAAAGAGAACAGAAATGCTTCAGTCAAAACTGCTGCTGCTGGTGGGAGGAGCTGAAGCACAGTCTGATTAGAGGGATAGTGAGATCCTCTAGTAATGGGCAGTAACACTTCCTACAATACACTAACTGCATGCCTGTAAACCAGTGCTTTCCAAACTGTGTGTCGGGACACACTAGTGTGTCGGCAGCAGTGTGTAGGTGTGTCCCTGCTTCTTCACAATTTTTTTTTTTTGGGGGTTTCTGACTTTCCGCCTGCCTGCTACGCATATCACATGGTTGACATGTGATTGATACCTAGGGGGATACAGATCATCTTAACCTATTGGCGCAGCTCAGTGGGAAGTGAAACTATTCCCATTGGTGGCTTTGGCGGCACATTGGCTCCTGACTGCATGTGTAGTCTCCTTAATTGGCTCGTGACTGCATGTGTAGTCAGTGAGTGGGACAGCAGTGTGTTTGCAGCGCGGGCAGTAGTCAATCGGACTCACCGAGCTCTGAGGGCAGCAGCTTAAATGCTGAGCTGAAGTCAGTGGGGTTTTTTTGGCAACTAGCTCCCAGTAGTGCATTGCTGCTCCTGCTCTTGATATATGGATAGGAAGTGGAAGCTTAAAAATGCTTGATGATGAAATGCGAGTGTTTCCACCAAATATTCAGAAATTGTGTTCATCCCATCAACCTCATACATCCCATTAAAATAGCAAGTAGCTATTGGTGTTATTAAACTTTTTTTAATTCTTGCACATACTTACATACTGTTACTTGTAAATACATTTAATTATTATATAATTTATGTATGTATCTGTATCACTTAATACAAGTTAGTTTCACCTCCTTTTTGCTAGTACAGCTGAATTACTGTGTCGCGAAATGATGTAGGTCTAAAAAGTGTGTCACTAACAGAACAAGTTTGGAAAGCTCTGCTGTAAACAGTCCTGCTGTATGATCATCCCACACTGTGTGGAACACATGGTGCTTACATTTCTGTGTGGCTTGCTCTGGGGTTATTCAGCTCCCCTCTGCAGAAATAGGGCTATTGCACCTTAAAAGGGACAGTCTACACCAGAATTTGTATTGTTTTAAAAGATAGATAATCCCTTTATTACCCATTCCCCAGTTTTGCAAAACCAACAGTTATAACAAAACACGTTTTACCTCTGTAATTACCTTGTATCTAAGCCTCTGCAAACTGCCCCCTTATTTCAGTTCTTTTAACAGACTTGCATTTTAGCTAATCAGTGCTGACTCATAGGTAACTCCACATGCATGAGCACAGTGTTATCTATATGACACACATGAACTAACACCCTTTAGTGGTGAAAAACTGTCAAAATGCATTCATATAAAAAGCGGCCTTCAAGGTCTAAGAAATCAGCATATGAACCTCCTAGGTTTAGCTTTCAACTAAGAATACCAAGAGAACAAAGCAAAAATGGTGATAAAAGTAAATTGGAAAGTTGCTTAAAATTACATGCCCTATCTGAATCATAAAAGTTTATTTTGGACTAGACTGTCCCTTTAAGTGGGTGAGACTCTGTGACAAAGGTGTCTCAGGCCCAATTCAACCCTTCATTGGTTTTAATTTACTTTCATTAACCAAAGTGTATAGATGATATACATATAAATACAGTGGCCTAGATTTAGAGTTCGGCGGTAGCCGTCAAAACCAGCGTTAGAGGCTCCTAACGCTGGTTTTGGCCGCCCGCTGGTATTTGGAGTCAGTGATTAAAGGGTCTAACGCTCACTTTGCAGCCGCGACTTTTCCATACCGCAGATCCCCCTACGCCATTTGCGTAGCCTATCTTTTCAATGGGATCTTTCTAACGCTGGTATTTACAGTCGTTTCTGCAGTGAGCGTTAGAGCTCTAACGACAAGATTCCAGCCGCCTGAAAAAAGCAGGAGTTAAGAGCTTTCTGGCTAACGCCGGTTTATAAAGCTCTTAACTACTGTACCCTAAACTACACTAACACCCATAAACTACCTATGTACCCCTAAACCGAGGTCCCCCCACATCGCCGCCACTCGATTAAAATTTTTAACCCCTAATCTGCCGACCGCCACCTACGTTATACTTATGTACCCCTAATCTGCTGCCCCTAACCCCGCCGACCCCTATATTATATTTATTAACCCCTAACTTGCCCCACACAACGTCGCCGCAAGCTACTTAAAATAATTAACCCCTAATCTTCCGACCGCAAATCGCCGCCACCTACGTTATCCCTATGTACCCCTAATCTTCTGCCCCTAACATCGCCGACCCCTATGTTATATTTATTAACCCCTAATCTGCCCCCCACAACGTCGCCGACACCTACCTACACTTATTAACCCCTAATCTGCCGAGCGGACCTGAGCGCTACTATAATAAAGTTATTAACCCCTAACCCGCCTCACTAACCCTATCATAAATAGTATTAACCCCTAATCTGCCCTCCCTAACATCGCCGACACCTACCTTCAATTATTAACCCCTAATCTGCCGACCGGAGCTCACCGCTATTCTAATAAATGTATTAACCCCTAAAGCTAAGTCTAACCCTAACACTAACACCCCCCTAAGTTAAATATAATTTTTATCTAACGAAATAAATTAACTCTTATTAAATAAATGATTCCTATTTAAAGCTAAATACTTACCTGTAAAATAAATCCTAATATAGCTACAATATAAATTATAATTATATTATAGCTATTTTAGGATTAATATTTATTTTACAGGTAACTTTGTATTTATTTTAACCAGGTACAATAGCTATTAAATAGTTAAGAACTATTTAATAGTTACCTAGTTAAAATAATTACAAATTTACCTGTAAAATAAATCCTAACCTAAGATATAATTAAACCTAACACTACCCTATCAATAAAATAATTAAATAAACTACCTACAATTACCTACAATTAACCTAACACTACACTATCAATAAATTAATTAAACACAATTGCTACAAATAAATACAATTAAATAAACTATCTAAAGTACAAAAAATAAAAAAGAACTAAGTTACAGAAAATAAAAAAATATTTACAAACATAAGAAAAATATTACAACAATTTTAAACTAATTACACCTACTCTAAGCCCCCTAATAAAATAACAAAGACCCCCAAAATAAAAAATTCACTACCCTATTCTAAATTTAAAAAGTTACAAGCTCTTTTACCTTACCAGCCCTGAACAGGGCCCTTTGCGGGGCATGCCCCAAGAAGTTCAGCTCTTTTGCCTGTAAAAGAAAACATACAATACCCCCCCCCCCCAACATTACAACCCACCACCCACATACCCCTAATCTAACCCAAACCCCCCTTAAATAAACCTAACACTAAGCCCCTGATGATCTTCCTACCTTGTCTTCACCATGCCAGGTTCACCGATCCGTCCTGGCTCCAAGATCTTCATCCAACCCAAGCGGGGGTTGGCGATCCATAATCCGGTGCTCCAAAGTCTTCCTCCTATCCGGCAAGAAGAGGACATCCGGACCGGCAAACATCTTCTCCAAGCGGCATCTTCTATGTTCTTCCATCCGATGACGACCGGCTCCATCTTGAAGACCTCCAGCGCGGATCCATCCTCTTCTTCCGACGACTAGACGACGAATGACGGTTCCTTTAAGGGACGTCATCCAAGATGGCGTCCCTCGAATTCCGATTGGCTGATAGGATTCTATCAGCCAATCGGAATTAAGGTAGGAATTTTCTGATTGGCTGATGGAATCAGCCAATCAGAATCAAGTTCAATCCGATTGGCTGATCCAATCAGCCAATCAGATTGAGCTCGCATTCTATTGGCTGTTCCGATCAGCCAATACAATGCGAGCTCAATCTGATTGGCTGATTGGATCAGCCAATCGGATTGAACTTGATTCTGATTGGCTGATTCCATCAGCCAATCAGAAAATTCCTACCTTAATTCCGATTGGCTGATAGAATCCTATCAGCCAATCGGAATTCGAGGGACGCCATCTTGGATGACGTCCCTTAAAGGAACCGTCATTCGTCGTCTAGTCGTCGGAAGAAGAGGATGGATCCGCGCTGGAGGTCTTCAAGATGGAGCCGGTCGTCATCGGATGGAAGAACATAGAAGATGCCGCTTGGAGAAGATGTTTGCCGGTTCGGATGTCCTCTTCTTGCCGGATAGGAGGAAGACTTTGGAGCACCGGATTATGGATCGCCAACCCCCGCTTGGGTTGGATGAAGATCTTGGAGCCAGGACGGATCGGTGATACCTGGATGGTGAAGACAAGGTAGGAAGATCTTCAGGGGCTTAGTGTTAGGTTTATTTAAGGGGGTTTGGGTTAGATTAGGGGTATGTGGGTGGTGGGTTGTAATGTTGGGGGGGGGTATTGTATGTTTTTTTTTACAGGCAAAAGAGCTTAAATTCTTGGGGTATGCCCCGCAAAGGGCCCTGTTCAGGGCTGGTAAGGTAAAAGAGCTTGTCATTTTTGTATTTTAGAATAGGGTAGGGAATTTTTTATTTTGGGGGTCTTTGTTATTTTATTAGGGGGCTTAGAGTAGGTGTAATTAGTTTAAAATTGTTGTAATATTTTTCTTATGTTTGTAAATATTTTTTTATTTTTTGTAACTTAGTTCTTTTTTATTTTTTGTACTTTAGTTAGTTTATGTAATTGTATTTATTTGTAGCAATTGTGTTTAATTAATTTATTGATAGTGTAGTGTTAGGTTAATTGTAGGTAATTGTAGGTAGTTTATTTAATTATTTTATTGATAGGGTAGTGTTAGGTTTAATTATAACTTAGGTTAGGATTTATTTTACAGGTAAATTTGTAATTATTTTAACTAGGTAACTATTAAATAGTTCTTAACTATTTAATAGCTATTGTACCTGGTTAAAATAAATACAAAGTTACCTGTAAAATAAATATTAATCCTAAAATAGCTATAATATAAATGTAATTTATATTGTAGCTATATTAGGATTTATTTTACAGGTAAGTATTTAGCTTTAAATAGGAATCATTTATTTAATAAGAGTTAATTAATTTCGTTAGATTTAAATTATATTTAACTTAGGGGGGTGTTAGTATTAGGGTTAGACTTAGCTTTAGGGGTTAATACATTTATTAGAATAGCGGTGAGCTCCGGTCGGCAGATTAGGGGTTAATAATTGAAGGTAGGTGTCGGCGATGTTAGGGAGGGCAGATTAGGGGTTAATACTATTTATGATAGGGTTAGTGAGGCGGATTAGGGGTTAATAACTTTATTATAGTAGCGCTCAGGTCCGGTCGGCAGATTAGGGGTTAATAAGTGTAGGTAGGTGTCGGCGACGTTGTGGGGGGCAGATTAGGGGTTAATAAATATAACATAGGGGTCGGCGATGTTAGGGCAGCAGATTAGGGGTACATAGGGATAACGTAGGTGGCGGCGTTTTACGGAGCGGCAGATTAGGGGTTAATAATATAATGCAGGGGTCAGCGATAGCGGGGGCGGCAGATTAGGGGTTAATAAGTGTAAGGGTGTTTAGACTCGGGGTACATTTTAGAGTGTTAGGTGCAGACGTAGGAAGTGTTTCCCCATAGGAAACAATGGGGCTGCGTTAGGAGCTGAACGCTGCTTTTTTGCAGGTGTTAGGTTTTTTTTCAGCTCAAACAGCCCCATTGTTTCCTATGGGAGAATCGTGCACGAGCACGTTTTTGAGGCCGGCCGCGTCCGTAAGCAACTCTGGTATCGAGAGTTGCATTTGCGGTAAAAATGCTCTACGCTCCTTTTTTGGAGCCTAACGCAGCATTTGTTTGAACTCTCGATACCAGAGTTAAATTTATGGTGCGGCCAGAAAAAAGCCCGCGGAGCGTTAACAGCCCTTTTACCGCCAAACTCCAAATCTAGCCGAGTGTTTGTCTGTGTGTGTGTGTGTGTGTGTGTGTGTGTGTGTATAAAACAATATTAATTGTGAGGGGGTGGAAGTCTTGGTGAGTTCCCACACTTTTTTTTTTGTTGGACTTGACCCCTGTTAGTAATCCAAAAACTGCTCTAGCAAATCTGAGCATGTAAATTTTTGCATTAGAATGTCTCTTTGAACCCTGGTTTCTAAGTGAGTTTGGTGCTTTTTTTGTAGCTAATGAGTTAAATAATCTTATATTTCATTTCAGTTGTACTGTTTTTCAATTTTATTTTTGAAGAATTTTATGGTAATAAAAAAAATAGTCTTGTGAAATTGTATAATCTGTGCCTTGTAAAGTAGTATTTTATTTCAGCCAAAGAAGCTGGCCACATGCCACTTGCCACATAAAGGATGGGGGTATAGATTCCAAAATAACTCCATCATGGTGACTGATCTAGATTTACAGTAAATATTGTTGAGGAACCAGTTGTACTTGAATATTAATTTCCTGTACTGAAGGAATGTTCATCTTAAAGGGACATAAAGTGCAGAAAGAAAATACTATAATTTGTTAGATCATTTTATTATTGATGTATTGCTTGCATATGTGTTTAACCCCTGCAAAGGAGTTTAACACATAGTTGAAATTAGCACCAGAGCAGTAATACACTACTGGGACCTAGAGGAACACATAGTTGAGCCAATGACAAGAGGCATTTGTGTGTAGCCACCAAACACAAGCTAGCTCCCAGTAGTGCACTGCTTCTCTTGAGCCTACCTAGTTATGCTTTTCAACAAAGGATAGCAAGAAAACTAAAGTACATTTGATAATAACAGTAAATGGAAAAGTGTCTTAAAGTTAGAAGCTCTCTCTAACCAATGCAGGTCTAAAAGGACAGTAATGTTAACATTAAACTTTTATGATATAGATAGAGCATGCAATTTTAAGCAAATTTCCAATTTACTTCTATCATGTAATTTGCTTTGTTCCTTTGGTATCCTTTGTTGAAAAGCATACCTAGGTAGGCTCAGTAGCAGTAGTGCACTACTGCTGGGAGCTTTAGCATTGTTAATTCTACACAACAATTGTCTGCACACTTTATTTTTCTCTAATTGCCATGAGCAGATAATATAAGGTAAGGTAACCTAGGTTTCAAAATGAAGACACCCCTTATAAAATGGAAGTACTTTTAAAAAACTAACAACTAACAACTAACAGAATTTTAAGAAATACACTTACATTTGATTTTCATACTAATCTTTACTTTGAATATAGCTAGCATTTGTTTACCTTTTCTAATGTTCCAAGGGCCACTCAATGCAGTAGAATTGCAAAATGAAAGTGCATAATCAAAAGACAATGATTTAATACCTACTCTGAATTTCAAATAAGCAGTAGATTTTTTTCTGACAAATGTATTTTTCTACCATTTCTGGCCCTCTGTATTTTGTGACAGACATCAGCCAATCACAGACTATTATACATATACCATGTGAGCTTGTGCACATGCTCAGTGCGATCTTGTTCCCCATAAAATGGGATTTATAAAAAGACTGTGCAAAATTTGATAATGGAAGTGAATTGGAAAGTGTCTTAAAATTGCTGCTCTTTCTGAATCATAAAAGTTTATTTTGACTTGAGATTCCCTTTAAAGAATGTATTGTCAAGGATTTTTGTTTTGGTAATTTCCTGTAGTTTTAACCTTACTTATGCTCTTTAGTAGATTTGTAACAGAGAGTTTAAGGCTGAACCAGGAAATGAATTAATGTTGGATATAAAACAGAGCTAGTACTTAAGTAATCAACGTGGTGGCAAATTGATTAGCTAGAAATGGGAGGGGGGGGAGAGAACTATGACACAGAAATGCTGTAAGTGATACAAGATTATTTTACATGAGATTAAACATAATCTGATATGACAACATAATTATACCTTTATAAAATTAAAGTGCAATTTTCTTTACGCCTTAACTGTTTTTTGAATGCCTTAAGCATAATTATTTTGTCGTTTCAATTTCCTTTTTAGTATCCTATAAATTACAGAGAGAACTCCCTATAATTCTGATAAATATTATTGTTTTATGCTAATGCACAAAAGTGTGGATTATTTTATAGTGTGGTTTATTTTATAATGTTTCAATGTAAAGATGCAGAAGTTGCATATAACTAGTAAATGTAACAGCACTGCTGGTTGTTTAACCCTTTGAGTGATAAGCACTTTCCCACCCAAGACTTAAATTGTTGGAAAGGTTAGGCGATTACCTTTCCAATGGTGGGTCTTGGGGGTCTGTAGCTGCTTAGATGCCTGAGATACAGACTTCTAAGCAGCATGCCCCCTGCTCCTATATTTAACATTGTTAATGTTAAATAAAGTTGAGCGGTGACATCATCACGTCATTGCGCGTGACGTCACCACGCGTAACGTAAAGCCCCGGCAATGCCTGTCACTATGCAGGCCCGATCGCTGGGGTAGGAGCCGGTGGGAGCCCGCAGATCTCCCTCAAAGTGGGAGAGTGCTAGTGACGGCTCTGAGCTTTCATTAGCACCTGACTGAGGCAATATGTGACGGCTCAGAGCCGTCATTAGCACTCAAGGGGTTAAAGAAACATGAAACCTAATTTTTTTTCTCTTTCAGGATTCAGATAGAGCATGTGATTTTAAACAACTTTCCAATTTACTTCAATTATCTAATTTGTTTTGTTCTCTTGGTATCCTTTGTTGCAAGGATACCTAGGTAGGCTCAGGAGCTGCTGATTGGTGGCTGCACATATATGCTCTATGTTATTGGCTCATTCAGTGCATTAACTAGCTCCCAGTAGTGCATTGCTGCTCCTTTAACAAAGAATGCCAAGAGAATTAAACAATTAGATAATAGATGTAAATGGGAAAATCGTTTAAAATGTCTGATTCAATAATGTAGGCTCAAGCACTGTTAAACAGACTGTCGTGAATGTGTTTGGAGTTTACAAAAGTGTGATCTTGATCGAAAGTCCATTCACCAAGGAGCATTTCCTTTAAAAACATGTTCACATAGTCGTAAATCTCATTTGAACATCTTCTTTGCAGACACAATATTGCCATGGAGCAGCTTTATGTTTTATAGTTTCAGTACCATTAAAATACAGTTTAAGATGATTTTGCAAGTCCTTCTAAATTTTAACTGTAGTCTTCTTCTTTTTTAAGATGTAGATCACACCAAACCGGAAAATTGTGCTTTTAAATCAATAAAAACAATAGTGTTAAAATATTAAAAGTGACATATTAGTCATTGAGCAAAAATGCCCAGATTGAACATCACTCCTAGATACAAAGGGCATTTATATGGTTTAGTAGTGGTGAGGATGGAATCGGAAATCTGTAAGTTCTTTTTGTAATCACGATTGCTCAACCCCGTTTTATAGCCTGGTTATGAAGATGCCTGTACTAATAGTGACAATCACGACATTATAACATAGAAACAAACAGGAACAGAAAGAGATTTTTCCAAGCCATTTCTAGCTGTTGGGGTGCTGAACTCACTTTACCTGTTATTCCCATAGCTGCATAAGATATCACATACTCGATGCATTTACATATGTAAGCATATGCATATGTAAATATGTGTCCTGCTGATAGAATATACAATAGCACCTCTAAAATGTCTCCTGACCATTTCAGAGTGTCTTGCACGTGTGCAACCTAATATAATTATTCCAAATAGCCTTGGAATACTTGCAAAAATGTCTGAAAAGTCATTTTAGGGCTTTATCAAGCCTCTTGAGGTGTAGAATGAGAAAAGACAAAACTGGTTGCGAAAAGCTGTAGAAAAGTCTCTTGAAAATGGAATGTAATCAACAAGAACTTTTTGGCTCTGTGTTAAAAATCAGGATTTTCTGTGAGATGAAAACGTGATTGCAGCTGCGAATCAAAAAGTGCCCCCAATGTGTATAAAAGGGATATTAAACCATATGAGATTTCAATGTTTAGTTATGTGTATTTAAAAACTTTCCAGTATACTTTCATAATTTATTTTTTCCCCTTTCCCTGTAATTTAAAACCCAAAATTATTTGTTTTCTAGATTATACTGAATAATAATTAAAATATCAAAGTCTTTACTGCCTCTTTAAATAAAATGATTATTAATAACATAAAGTACCATAGTGGTAATAATTTAAACGGATATGAAACCCAAACATTTTCTTTTGTGATTAAGACAGCGCATACCATTTTAAAAAAATGTTTCCAATTTACTTCTATTATCAGATTTGCTTTGTTCCCATGATATTTTTAGTTGAAGAGATATCTAGGTAGGCATCTGGAACACTACTTGGCAGGAAACAGTGTTACCATCTAGTGATCTTGCAAATGTATCCAAAGAGAGTAAGAAAGAGAGCCAGACCGGCTCAATCTGTAGCACAATTTTATTCCAAGATTAAAAGTACCAACGTGGGCATCAGCATACAAAAATCATTAACACATAAAACATAGGCACGGCAAAATCCCCAGCATAGGATGTGTTTCGGGACCAGCCTGTACTCACAATTAGTTGGGTAAGCTGTCAATGGGTTTTTAACCCCTTAAGGACCAGCGACGTACCCTGTATGTCACTGGCCTTTTTTTGGGACTTGATTATTTTATAATGCGGCCTTGCCACCAGCGTTGAGACTGCTCTATTCCACAAAGCCTGCTGGAGGGAGGGTATTAATAACGTGTTCTTGCTAGACTTGTGCTATTATGTCCTGAAAAAACCCTTAATGACCAGTGACATACAGGGTACATTGTGGTCATTAAGGGGTTAAATAAACTCCTGTCTATTGATTGGCTGACTGCTCATGCTCCACTTGGAATTCAAAGTACATGGTATAGAGCCGATTTAACAAAGTGCGAGCAGACATCGATAAATGCCGACAGCATACGCTGTCTGCATTTATCATTGCACAAGCATTTCACTAGAAATGCTTGGGCAATGCCGCCCCCTGCACATTCGCGGCCAATCGGCCACTAGCAGGGGATGTCAGTCAGCCACTATCATATGCGATCGGGCGGATCGCTGTCCGCCGCCTCAGAGGTAGGCTCGCGTGAAAACAGCTGCATAAGGCAGAATACGGGCTTTAATAAATCAGCCCCTATATCTCTAATCAGTAATAGCTGATCGTAACATAAAGTCACAACTTCAATTAATAATTTTAGTTTTGTATTCATTTATTTCCTATTGGTTCACTTGAAACCTATATGTAGACAGAAAACAACTCATACTACACATAGCTATGTTTGATTATATTATGATCATAACTTATAATATCAGCTTGAAAAACCTGCTTAAAAGATAGCATAACGAACTTTGCATGCATAACCGCAGTAAATCTACAATAATATTCACTATAGACACTAATAATCTTATAGTGATCTTTGCTAGTAGAAAAGAATACAGACCGCTACAGCTGCTGCAAGTCCTATTCTAATGTGTAAGACTTCCGTGATCTATCATTGCAGTATTTCGGCAATGTTAGTGAAAAATAGAGATCAGAAATAAAAAGATGTTTGTAATCTATTAAGAAAATTGAGTCTCATAGGTGTGTAACATAGAAAATTAATGTGAGGAACATAGGAAATCATTAAAGTGAATGTAAATTTTGATGCTAAAGTGCCCGTTTTTTTAAAATTCGATTAAAAACAGGGGCACTTCAATTCATCAAAATTTACATTTCACTAGTTCTGAAGAAAAACTTACCTTTTAAACTTGACAGCAGCTCCAGCTTTTTCCGGTCGTCGCAAGCCATTTCTGATGTCAGAAATGATGGATAGGTCATCCTCCAATCACGGTTCCCCCCTGGGGGAATCAGTGTCTAATTCAATGCCATGATTGGAGGAAGCCGGATTCATCATTTTAGACCCAGAAAGAGGCTTTGCGACGGGTGGAGGAAGCTGGAGCGGCTGTCAAAATTAAAAGGTATTTTTTCACAACAGGAGTGAAATGTAAATTTTGATGAATTAAAGTGCCCCTGTTTTTAATCAAATTTTTAAAAACCGGGCACTTTAGCATCAAAATTTACATTCATTTTAAGTAAGATCAAAGAACAGGATACAGTATGCTACAAATGTTTCAAATAATCTGTTGCAAATATATAATATTCTTCTAAAACAGCTGCCCTATAGTGCTTCAGAAATGGGCCGGTTCCTAAGCATACATCCCTGCTTTTCAACAAATGATACCAAGATAACGAAGCAAAATTGATAATAGAAGTAAACTAGAAAGTTGTTTAAAATTGCATGCTCTATCTGAATCATAAAAGAAAAATGTTTGCATTTATAAACCTTTAATATAAATGTACTTGGTTATTATCAATAAATACATTTAAACCCAACACACAGAAAAATCTTACTTCTAACGGAATTAACACGCAAGCGGGAGCCATAAATAGGGCTCCCTTTGTAATCTAGCCCTATGGCAATTAAAAATAGATACACTCTTCAGTTCATGAATCCAAAAGGAGTTTGCCAATTTATTACTACTTTGCAGACACAAATATTACCACTGTAATGTAACAATTGTTAAATATTGTATAGGTAGGAAAATGCATTGGCCCTATCAGTAAAAGCTCATAAACATTTGTTGTGACAGTTTTAACTGTAGGATTGGCTAAATTCTGCTCTTCTAAATAACTAATACACATTTTATAAAAGGATTTAACTCAAATAGGTAAGGTTTATAATATCTTGCATTAGTATGCATTATCTATATTTATTTACATATATTAGCTATGCCATGCATTGAATTTATTATTACATTGTTACAGATAATTACCAAATTCTGATCAAGAGAATGAAAACCCACAAAAAAAACTCAGAATCACAGATTAAGTTTGTTAAATACTTTTAAAATTAAGGAGATACAATAAAGTGGAAGAAATATGAGAAAAACTTTAGAATTACATTATACTGTTATCTGTATTTAAAGAGACATTATAGGGACACAAAGGAACAATGATAGAATGCTCTAATATGCTAGAAAATGTATTGCACTATTGTTTGCACCAAACTAACACATAGACAGTCTACTCCAAAACATTTATTGTTTAAAAAGATAGAAAACCCTTTAATGACTATGATGACCCAGCTTTGCATAACCAACATTGTTATATTAATATACTTTATAACTTTCAAACCTCTAAATGTCTGACTTTTTCTAAGCCACAACAGAAAACCTCTTATCTCGTGCATTTTATTAGCTTTTCACAGCAAGACACTGCCTATTTATGTGTCCCATATAGATAACATTGTGCTCTCTCCCATGGAGTTGTGCAGGAACCAGCATTAATTGGCTTAAAATAATTTTGTACATAGCCCTGAGATAAGGGGGCAGTCTGCAGAGGCTTAGAGACAAGGTAATCACAGAGGAAAAAAGTATATTAATATAACCTTGTTAGTTGTGCAAAACTGAGGAATGGTTCATAAATGGCTTATCTTTTTTTTTTTTTTTAAATACCAATTTTCAACAACTTTCCAATTTATTTCAATTGTCAAATTTGCTTAGTTTTCCTGATATCCTTTGTTTAAAGGGACAGTCAACACCAACATTTTTGTTGTTTAAAAATATAGATAATCCCTTTATCACCCATTCTCCAGTTTTGCATAACCAACACTGTTATAGAAATACACTTTTTACCGCTGTAATTACCTTGTATCTAAGCCTCTGCAAACTGGCCCCTTATTTCAGTTCTTTTGACAGACTTGGTTTTTAGCCAATCAGTGCTCACTCCAGGATAACTGCACGTGCATGAGCTCAATGTTATCTATTTGAAACACGTGAACTAATGCCCTCTAGTGGTCAAAATGCATTCAGATTAGAGGCAGTCTTCAAAGTCTGAGAAATTAGCATATGAACCTCCTAGAATTAGCTTTCAACTAAGAATATGAAGAGAACAAAGCAAAATTGGCGATAAAAGTAAATTGGAAAGTTGTTTTTAAATGGCATTCCCTATTTAAATCATGAAAGGTTTTTTTGGACTTGACTGTCCCTTTAAGAAGACGCAATGCACTACTGGGAGCAAGATGAACATATCAGGCAAGCCAATGACAAGAGGATTATATGTGCAGCCACCAATCAGCAGCTTTGGAAACGGAACAAATCCATCTGTGTAAACCTCATACTCACAGGTGTTTTCCACCTAGGATGAACACTTTGTCAGTAAATTTTGTTTTTATCGAACAGAAGTTTGAAACTATTTCTTCAATAAAAATTGTAAGGCTTATTTTACAGTTTTGTCTTTGAGTATATTCTTTTTAGTAGCCATCTCCTATACGTTTTAAACCATTTGTGGACCTTTATCATTTAAAGGGACAGTTTACTCAAAAAATTTCTCCCCTTTAATTTGTTCCCAATGATCCACTTTACCTGCTGGAGTGTATTAAATTGTTTACAAGTAGCTCCTTTACCCTTATATTGGCATTTGAAATTGTTAATTTAGCATGTGGTATCCCCACCTATTCTGAAAGTTTGTGGCCGCGCGTACCAGCTATAGATAAGCTTTGTAAACACAGCCAGCAGAAGAAATTACACTCCCAGTGTGATAAAGCAGAGATAAGGTAATACAATGTTGATTTTCCATTGTTCTCTCAAAGTATTGGTGATTGTTTTAAGGACAGATAGAAGATAAAGAAGCAGGTATATGTGCACAATGTGATACAGTAATGAGATCTGATTATACCTACAAGCTCAACCTATTTTATTAGGCTGTGTCTTCAAAACACAAAATCAGAGCTTTAATATACAGAAATAAACATTAAAAAGCTCATTTTCATACATTTTTTACTCTGTAGTTGGTAAAAAAAGCATTTGTAAACACATTAAGGGAAAAACTATTTTACAGTATACTGTCCCTTTAAGGCCAGTTGCGGGGTGAATATTTGAGGGGCTACATACTACACCCTGAAAGCTACCAGAGCCGCCATTTCTACATAATATCAATCAGTAGCTAGCTCCCAGTAGTGCATTGCTGTTCCCTAGCCACCAAGGTATTCTTTTCAACAAAGGATACCAAAAGAACAAAGCAAATCAAATAAGAGGTAAACTGGAACAAGTTTTATTTTGACTATCAGGTCCTTTATAGCAGTGATTTTTAACCTTTTTTTTGCTGTGGCACACTTTTTTACATTAAAAAATCCTGTGGCACACCACCATCCCAAAATTTTAAAAAAATCACACATTGTAGCCTAATACAGCATATATATATACACATAAACACAAACACACACATACTGTATGTATTGTGCTGTTATGCCATGCCTCCTACAAACTACCCCTGCACTGGGAGTAAAAAACAAGCAAACTTTAAAAAATATGTCACACTGTTGTCAGTCTGCCGTGGCACACCTGAGGATCTCTCACGGCACACTGGTTGAAAAACACTGCTTTATAGGGACAGTATACTGTTAAATAGTTGTTTCCTTAATGTATTTCTAATGACTTGTTATACCAGCTGCAGAGTATAAAATGTATGAGAAATTGCATTTACAGGCTTTTTTATGTATCTGAAATAGCTGGTTTTGTGCTTTGAAATCACTACATATTAAAATGGGTTGAGCTTGCAGGTAATATCTCACTATTTTATCACTTTGTATACACATCTGTCTGTAAACCAAAGCCCGATTTTTAAAGAGAACAGTGGGAAACTAACATTTTATTGCTTATCTCTTCTACACCCCACTGAAAGTGTCATTTTTTTCTGCTGGCTGTGTTTGCACATCTTGTCAATAGCCTGTACTTAAGTATATAAACGTTCAGGCAAAATCAGCTATTTCAAATGCCGAAATAAGGATAAAGGAGCTACTTGTAAACAATTTCATAAAATGGATCATTGGGAACAAATTAAAGGGGAGAAACATTTTTGGATAAACTGTCCATTTTTAAGGACCAGTAGTCTGAAGCTGATGTTAAATATGTGTTAAAAGGTCAATATTCTGTATGTTGTAGTAGGCATTCCAGCTTCTCTATGAACAGTAGAAAACTCACAATTTTAAGTTAAAGATAAATAAAAAGTAAATGGTAAAATATTTTTTCTACTTTTGATAATCAACAATTTATAAGGAATTACATTTGTATTTCAATGTTACCATGGCAACCAATAGCCATAATAATAATGCATACACACCATATACTTTCCACATTGGTCATCAAAAAAATCTCAAGCCATATCTGGGAATAAAGGGGTTAAGACAAAAGTTGTCAACAATTTCGTTTAAACAGGGGCAGAGCCAACCACTGAGCGGAATGGCCGCATAAAGAAACAGCTCGGCTATAGTTCGGTCTGCAAGGCAGATGGTTGGCTAACTTTGCAGGACAAATGCCCTAGCATGGCCACAGCCGCGAGCAGAGCTTTTTTGAAGGAGGCTTACAGCGGGTGAAGGGATTGGCAGCAACGGTGGAGCTTTAGTCTTATCCGGCGACCGTCATAACTCGTCATGACAGCAGTCATGTGGTTCCCCGAGGAGGCAGTGAGTAAACACCCAGCTCATATTCTATATAACAGCTTCTTTATAAAGCTTAATATTTTTTTAGGAAGGCTCCTTACATGAGACACCTTTTGAAGAGACTACACATTAAGGGCCAGATTATGAGTGGAGTACAAAAATTTGTGCGCAAGTGATATAGGGTTTCCACGATTGTTTGCGTGCAGGTTCAATTGCGCTCATATTGCGAGTTGAAAGTAAATGCGATTGCTTGAACGCAATCGCAACTTACACTAGAATGATTACCGTGACTTCAAAGCTGTGGTTAACTGTTTCGTTAAACATAAGTGTCACAAAACTCAGCAAAAATACATTACAAAGTATAGTTACACTCATAATAATACCACTGAATAAAACATTATTTTAAAAAATATTGCACAAAAAAATTATAAAGGCTCAATGATATGAGGTCTTAGAAAAAAAAGACTTGCAAATGGCTTTAACATTGAGATACATACATATATATATCTAAACATATGTATATATATATATATATATATATATATATATATATATATACACAGATGTATTTATATCTGTATATATGGTTTTTACAGACATATATACACATATAAACACATTAATACATATGTACACATATAAAGATATATATATATATATATATATATATATATATATATATATATATATATATATATATATATTAGTGTGCATTAGAGCCCTTTGCAGTTAAGTAGTATTCATTTTTAACAAAGTGTTATAGTGTGTATTTACTGTAAATATTTTACATTCCAATATTCTGCATTTAGCAGAATATGTTCTAAGGATTTATAAATAGATATTCCTATATATATCTGTATATATCTATACCTATATATAATCATGTGTATATATATATTTATATATAAATATATATATATATATATATATATATATATATAGAGAGAGAGAGAGAGAGAGAGAGAGAGAGAGAGAGAGAGAGAGAGAGAGAGAGAGAGAGAGAGAGAGAGAGAGAGAGAGGTATAGATATAGATTCAGATGAACAAAGATTTATTATTTATTTCAAAAGCCATCGATTCCAAAGGAGCCATAAAAACAAATAGTTAAAAATATGTCATGACACAAAGCGGTATACATCTTACACGTTTCGGCAGAAAAAACACAGCCTTACTCATAAACACATTGTTGAAATGTAAACTGAAAATTTAAATAGCCCTCAATCAGTTCAACAATACTTACAAGCTGTTTGTCTTAAAGAAAAAGTACACTAAAGCCTAAACACTAATGGCACACAGAGAGAAAAACAAGTGGTTAACTTTGATGCTACAAAGGATGCTACATCAAGAGACATGAGAAATAAGTGTCTTTCCAGACCACTGAATCTAGTGTCCTCATCAGTCAAGTGGTATCCTGGATGTGACTTAGAAGGGTCACTACAAGTGGCTGCAGAAAAGTGTCAACTAAATCACTTAGGCCTAGATTTGGAGTTTGGCGGTAGCTGTGAAAACCAGCGTTAAAGGCTCCTAACGCTGGTTTTAGGCTACCGCCGGTATTCGGAGTCATTAAAAAAAGGGTCTAACGCTCACTTTTCAGCCGCGACTTTTCCATACCGCAGATCCCCTTACGTCAATTGCGTATCCTATCTTTTCAATGGGATCTTTCTAACTCCGGTATTTAGAGTCGTGTCTGAAGTGAGCGTTAGAAATCTAACGACAAAACTCCAGCCGCAGAAAAAAGTCAGTAGTTAAGAGCTTTCTGGGCTAACGCCGGTTTATAAAGCTCTTAACTACTGTGCTCTAAAGTACACTAACACCCATAAACTACCTATGTACCCCTAAACCGAGGTCCCCCCACATCGCCGCCACTCGATTAAATTTTTTTAACCCCTAATCTGCCGACCGCCACCTATGTTATACTTATGTACCCCTAATCTGCTGCCCCTAACACCGCCGACCCCTATATTATATTTATTAACCCCTAACCTGCCCCCCACAACGTCGCAGCCAGCTACCTACAATAATTAACCCCTAATCTGCCGACCGCAAAGAGCCGCCACCTACATTATAGCTATGTACCCCTAATCTGCTGCCCCTAACACCGCCAACCCCTATATTATATTTATTAACCCCTAATCTGCCCCCCTCAACGTCGCCTCCACCTGCCTACACTTATTAACCCCTAATCTGCCGAGCGGACCGCACCGCTATTATTATAAAGTTATTAACCCCTAATCCGCCTCACTAACCCTATAATAAATAGTATTAACCCCTAATCTGCCCTTCCTAACATCGCCGACACCTAACTTCAATTATTAACCCCTAATCTGCTGACTGGAGCTCACCGCTATTCTAATAAATGTATTAACCCCTAAAGCTAAGTCTAACCCTAACACTAACACCCCCCTAAATTAAATATAATTTTAATCTAACAAAATTAATTAACTCTTATTAAATAAATTATTCCTATTTAAAGCTAAATACTTAACTGTAAAATAAATCCTAATATAGCTACAATATAAATTATATTTATATTAAAGCTATTTTAGGATTAATATTTATTTTACAGGTAACTTTGTATTTATTTTAACCAGGTATAATGGCTATTAAATAGTTAAGAACTATTTAATAGCTAAAATAGTTAAAATAATTACAAATTTACCTGTAAAATAAATCCTAACCTAATTTACAATTAAACCTAACACTACACTATCAATAAATTAATTAAATAAAATACCTATAATTATCTACAATTAAACCTAACACTACACTATCAATAAATAAATTAAATACAATTCCTACAAATAAATACAATGAAATAAACTAACTAAAGTACAAAAAATAAAAAAGAACTAAGTTACAAAAATTAAATTTTTTTACAAACATTAGAAATATATTACAACAATTTTAAACTAATTACACCTACTCTAAGCCCCCTAATAAAATAACAAAGCCCCCCAAAATAAAAAAATGCCCTACCCTATTCTAAATTACTAAAGTTCAAAGCTCTTTTACCTTACCAGCCCTGAACAGGGCCCTTTGCGGGGCATGCCCCAAGAAGTTCAGCTCTTTTGCCTGTAAAAAAAAACATACAATACCCCCCCCCCCCAACATTACAACCCACCACCCACATACCCCTAATCTAACCCAAACCCCCCTTAAATAAACCTAACACTAAGCCCCTGAAGATCTCCCTACCTTGAGTCGTCTTCACCCAGCCGAGCCAAATTCTTCATCCAAGCGGAGCAAGAAGAGGTCCTCCATCCGGTAGAAGTCTTCATCCAAGCGGGGCAGAAGAGGTCTTCCATCCGATTGAAGTCTTCATCCAAGAGGCATCTTCTATCGTCATTCATCCGGAGCAGAGCGGCAGCATCCTGAAGACCTCCGACGCGGAACATCCATCCTGGCCGACGACGAATGACGTTTCCTTTAAATGACGTCATCCAAGATGGCGTCCCTCGAATTCCGATTGGCTGATAGGATTCTATCAGCCAATCGGAATTAAGGTAGGAATATTTTGATTGGCTGATGGAATCAGCCAATCAGAATCAAGTTCAATCCGATTGGCTGATCCAATCAGCCAATCAGATTGAGCTCGCATTCTATTGGCTGTTCCGATCAGCCAATAGAATGCGAGCTTAATCTGATTGGCTGATTGGATCAGCCAATCGGATTGAACTTGATTCTGATTGGCTGATTCCATCAGCCAATCAGAATATTCCTACCTTAATTCCGATTGGCTGATAGAATCCTATCAGCCAATCGGAATTCGAGGTACGCCATCTTGGATCACGTCATTTAAAGGAACCATCATTCGTCGTTCAGTCGTCGGCCAGGATGGATGTTCCGCGTCGGAGGTCTTCAGGATGCTGCCGCTCCGCTCCGGATGGATGACGATAGAAGATGCCTCTTGGATGAAGACTTCAATCGGATGGAAGACCTCTTCTGCCCCGCTTGGATGAAGACTTCTACCGGATGGAGGACCTCTTCTTGCTCCGCTTGGATGAAGAATTTGGCTCGGCTGGGTGAAGACGACTCAAGGTAGGGAGATCTTCAGGGGCTTAGTGTTAGGTTTATTTAAGGGGGGTTTGGGTTAGATTAGGGGTATGTGGGTGGTGGGTTGTAATGTTGGGGGGGGTACTGTATGTTTTTTTTTACAGGCAAAAGAGCTGAACTTCTTGGGGCATGCCCCGCAAAGGGCCCTGTTCAGGGCTGGTAAGGTAAAAGAGCTTTGAACTTTAGTAATTTAGAATAGGGTAGGGCATTTTTTTATTTTGGGGGGCTTTGTTATTTTATTAGGGGGCTTAGAGTAGGTGTAATTAGTTTAAAATTGTTGTAATATATTTCTAATGTTTGTAAATATTTTTTTATTTTTTGTAACTTAGTTCTTTTTTTTTTGTACTTTAGTTAGTTTATTTCATTGTATTTATTTGTAGGAATTGTATTTAATTTATTTATTGATAGTGTAGTGTTAGGTTTAATTGTAGATAATTATGGGTATTTTATTTAATTAATTTATTGATAGTGTAGTGTTAGGTTTAATTGTAACTTAGGTTAGGATTTATTTTACAGGTAAATTTGTAATTATTTTAACTATTTTAGCTATTAAATAGTTCTTAACTATTTAATAGCTATTGTACCTGGTTAAAATAAATACAAAGTTACCTGTAAAATAAATATAAATCCTAAAATAGCTATAATATAATTATAATTTATATTGTAGCTATATTAGGATTTATTTTACAGTTAAGTATTTAGCTTTAAATAGGAATCATTTATTTAATAAGAGTTAATTAATTTCGTTAGATTAAAATTATATTTAACTTAGGGGGGTGTTAGTGTTAGGGTTAGACTTAGCTTTAGGGGTTAATACATTTATTAGAATAGCGGTGAGCTCCAGTCAGCAGATTAGGGGTTAATAATTGAAGTTAGGTGTCGGCGATGTTAGGAAGGGCAGATTAGGGGTTAATACTATTTATTATAGGGTTAGTGAGGCGGATTAGGGGTTAATAACTTTATAATAATAGCGGTGCGGTCCGCTCGGCAGATTAGGGGTTAATAAGTGTAGGCAGGTGGAGGCAACATTGTGGGGGGCAGATTAGGGGTTAATAAATATAATATAGGGGTCGGCGGTGTTAGGGACAGCAGATTAGGGGTACATATCGATAATGTAAGTAGCGGCGGTTTACGGAGCGGTAGATTAGGGGTTAATAATAATATGCAGGGGTCAGCGATAGCGGGGGCGGCAGATTAGGGGTTAATAAGTGTAAGGTTAGGGGTGCTTAGACTCGGGGTACATGTTAGGGTGTTAGGTGCAGACGTAGGAAGTGTTTCCCCATAGCAAACAATGGGGCTGCGTTAGGAGCTGAACGCGGCTTTTTTGCAGGTGTTAGGTTTTTTTTCAGCTCAAACAGCCCCATTGTTTCCTATGGGGGAATCGTGCACGAGCACGTTTTTGAGGCTGGCCGCGTCCGTAAGCAACTCTGGTATCGAGAGTTGAAGTTGCGTTAAATATGCTCTACGCTCCTTTTTTGGAGCCTAACGCAGCCATTCTGTGGACTCTCAATACCAGAGTTATTTTAAAGGTGCGGCCAGAAAAAAGCCAGCGTTAGCTACGCGGGTCATTACCGACAAAACTCTAAATCTAGCCGTTAATGATTCATTGAAGGCATCAATGCCCGCCACAATCGATCGTCCAGGCAGATTGTGTAAGCTTTTGAGTATCTTGGGGAAATAATGGAAAATGGCTACTACTGTAGACTTAGGAACCAAGAACTCTGTTACGTGTTGTCCGATAACATTATTTTCCAGAGCATAATCCTCAATTTCACCCAAGATAATATGAAAGTTCTTTGTGGAGTTATTGCTTAAGATCATATATGTATCCCTATCTGAGAGTTGACGATTCTTGTTGTCTTGTGGTTTTTTTAAAGCTTGAAAAGGATCTCTCACTATCTAACTTTAAAAATAAGTGCTCTTTCTATCCTGTACATACTAGATAGATGTAATGCCTTGGAAGTTCTTCAGCAAACAGTAGAACTACAATTAATTAATTTTAAAGAAATAATTAAATCAAATGAAGTCTCACATAAAAATAATCTTACACTAGTAGAAAAACAAGCTTGATCAAAAAAACTACAAGACAACAAGAACATTGTTCAAAAAAACATATTTCCCTTTAAGTTTCTGTAAATATATAAAAATAAATATATCAATAAAGGGACATTATACACTAGATTTTTCTTTGCATAAATGTTTTGTAGATGATCCATTTATATAGTCCATACAGTTTTTTTTTGTTTTTTTTAAAGTATAATTTTGCTTATTTTTAAATAACATTGCTCTGATTTTCAGACTCCTAACCAAGCCCCAAAGTTTTAGGAGAATACTGAGGTATACCTACTCCAGCTTGCTCCTGTTTGTGTAAAGGGTCTTTTCATATGCAAAGGGGAGGGGGGGAATGTCTGCTATTTCCCACTTGCAGTGAGTGTTCCAGATAACCTTTTTAACAGAGCTAAACTGGGAGCTTCTATGTAAGTTTTTAAACTGTTTTATACTGGATTTTTAAATCAGTATCTGTGCATATTATTCTTTATAGTAGTGTCTATTACATGCAGTTATATGAAAATTTGTGTATATTGGCCCTTTAAGGACTTTCTGACTGTCTAAGAGTGTCCTTCAAAGAATTAGCATCACTATAAACTATACATTTAGAATGCATTCGTTTATTATAAGCTAAATGAAAGGTACATGCCCCTTTAAGAATTTATAGGCCTGCAGACAAATAGTATATTTGTCTGTATTTTCTGATTTTCTAACTTGAGGGTGTATGATTAATGTATATACAGTATGTATTATAAGATGTATTTTTGTGTGTTTTCAAAATAATGAACTTAAACAGTGTGAGGCTGTAAACATTCACTAACTATACTAACATTATGATTGGCCATTACAGGTATATCAGTTGTTAATCTTGACCCTCGCACCTGTCAGGGATCAAGTGCCCTATCTGCATGAAACGCGTATGTATGCAGAAGGTCAAGATCCTCTCACTTTGTCTGTGCTTTTAGACTTTATGGTGCAACTCTTGTTTGTGCCCTTTCTGCTTTTAATCTGGAATGAAGAAAGGTCTTTGAAATCTTACTACCGGCTGGGACTTATCAGCCAATAGAATGCAAGCTCAATTCTATTGGCTGATTGGATGAGCCAATAGGATTTTTTCATCTTTATTTCCTATTGGCTGATAGAATTCAGTCAATAGGAATTCAAGGAATGCCATCTTTGATGACGTCCCTTAAAGGGAACCTTCAGTGTACGTCTGAGACCGTATGAAGAGGATGCTCCATGCCAGATGTCTTGAAGATGGACCTGCTCCTCGCTGGATGGATGAAGATAGAAGGTGCCGTCTGGATGAAGACTTCTCGCAGCTTCAATGAAGACTTTCTGCCCACTTGGCAGTTTAGTGTAAGCTAGGGTTTTTTTTTATTTGGGGGGGCTTTTTTATTTTGATTAGGCTCTTAGATTAGGAGTAATTTGTTTTTATTTTATTTATTTTGTCTAATTTAGTGTTTATTTTTTTGTGTAATTTAGATTATTTTATTAATTAAATGTATTTAATTTTATTGTAATGTTAGGTGTTAGTGTAACTCAGGTTAGCTTTTAATTTACAGGTAAATTTGTATTTATTTTAGCTAGGTAGTTAGTAAATAGTTTATAACTATTTACTAACTAGTCTACCTAGTTAAAATAAATACAAACTTAGCTGTGAAATAAAAATAACACCTAAGCTAACTACAATGTAACTATTAGTTATATTGTAGCTAGCTTAGGGTTTATTTTACAGGTAAGTATTCAGTTTTAAATAGGAATTATTTAGTTATTAATAGTAAGTTTTATTTAGAATTATTTTAATTATGTTAAAGTTAGGGGGTGTTAGGGTTAGGGTTACGTTAGGGTTAGAGTTAGACTTAGGGTTAGGGTTACGTTAGGGGTTAATATATTTATTTAGTGTTAGTGATGTGGGAGGCCAGAGGTTTAGGGGTTAATAACTTTAGTATAGTGGCGGCGGCGATGTTGGGGGCGGCAGATTAGGGGTTAATACATTTATGTAGGTGGCGGCGACGTTGGGGGCGGCAGATTAGGGGTTAATAAATTTATGTAGGTGGTGGCGACATTGGGGGGCGGAAGATTAGAGGTTAATAAATTTATGTAGGTGGCGGTGACATTGGGGACAGAAGATTAGGGGTTAATAAATTTATGTAGGTGGCAGTGACATTGGGGGCGGAAGATTAGGGGTTAATAACTGTAAGCAGGCGTCGTCGATGTTAGGGGCGGCAGATTAGGGGTGTTTAGACTCAGGGTTTATGTTAGGGTGTTAGGTTTAAACATACATTTTTTCCCCCATAGACATCAATGGGGCTGCGTTACGGAGCATTTGTTTCCGCGATCGCAGGTGTTAGGCTTTTTTTAGCCGGCTCTCCCCATTGATGTCTATGGGGAAATCGTGTACGAGCACGTCAAAACACTTCTTGTATTTGGGTGAAGCATGGAACTCAACGCAACCATATTGCCCGCACAAGCCGTTTTTTTGCAAACCTGTAATAGCAGTGCTACGAAAGGTGAGCAGTGAAAATAACGTACAAGTAATTAGCGATGCCAACCATAGCGCAAGACTCGTAATCTGGCTGTTTATTTGTACGGCACTATTGTACTAGCGCTTAGAGCTTATGTTTTTTGGTCAATTCTATTGTAACTGCATTAATAAAAAATAA